>NW_027063599.1:0-32849 GCF_032884065.1 Artemia franciscana
AATAGCTACGTATGTTGAAAAAATGAAGATATTGGACTATTTTATGATTGCAAATGGTAAAGAATGTGATTAAAGGCTCTTTTCCTATGTCAAAAGTTTTAGTTTTCGAGGGTAATAACTACGTATGTTAAAAAAAATGAAGATATTAGACTATTTTATGATTGCAAATGGTAAAGTATGTGATTAAAGGCTCTTTTCCTATTTCAAAAGTTTTAGTTTTCGAGGTAATTGCTACGTATGTTGAAAAAATGAAGATATTAGACTATTTTATGATTGCAAATGGTAAAGAATGTGATTAAAGGCTCTTTTCCTATGTCAAAAGTTTTAGTTTTCGAGGGTAATAGCTACGTATGTTGAAAAAATGAAGATATTAGACAATTTTATGATTGCACATGGTAAAGAATGTGATTAAAGGCTCTTTTCCTATTTCAAAAGTTTTAGTTTTCGAGGGTAATAGCTACGTATGTTGAAAAAATGAAGATATTAGACTATTTTATGATTGCACATGGTAAAGAATGTGATTAAAGGCTCTTTTCCTATTTCAAAAATTTTAGTTTTCGAGGGTAATAGCTACGTATGTTGAAAAAATGAAGATATTAGACAATTTTATGATTGCACATGGTAAAGAATGTGATTAAAGGCTCTTTTCCTATTTCAAAAGTTTTAGTTTTCGAGGGTAATAGCTATGTCTGTGGAAAAAATGAAGATATTAGACTATTTTATGATTGCACATGGTAAAGAATGTGATTAAAGGCTCTTTTCCTATTTCAAAAGTTTTAGTTTTCGAGGGTAATAGCTATGTCTGTGGAAAAAATGAAGATATAGACTATTTTATGATTGCACATGGTAAAGAATGTGATTAAAGGCTCTTTTCCTATGTCAAAAGTTTTAGTTTTCGAGGGTAATAGCTTTGTCTGTGGAAAAAATGAAGATATTAGACAATTTTATGATTGCACATGGTAAAGAATGTGATTAAAGGCTCTTTTCCTATTTCAAAAGTTTTAGTTTTCGAGGGTAATAGCTACGTATGTTGAAAAAAATGAAGATATTAGACTATTTTATGATTGCCAATGGTAAAGAATGTGATTAAAGGCTCTTTTCCTATGTCAAAAGTTTTAGTTTTCGAGGGTAATAGCTTTGTCTGTGAAAAAATGAAGATATTAGACAATTTTATGATTGCACATGGTAAAGAATGTTATTAAAGGCTCTTTTCCTATTTCAAAAGTTTTAGTTATCGAGGGTAATAGCTATGTCTGTGGAAAAAATGAAGATATTAGTCTATTTTATGATTTCACATGGTAACGAATGTGATTAAAGGCTCTTTTCCTATTTCAAAAGTTTTAGTTTTCGAGGGTAATAGCTACGTATGTTGAAAAAATGAAGATATTAGACTATTTTATGATTGCAAATGGTAAAGAATGTGATTAAAGGCTCTTTTCCTATTTCAAAAGTTTTAGTTTTCGAGGGTAATAGCTACGTATGTTGAAAAAATGAAGATATTAGACTATTTTATGATTGCACATGGTAAAGAATGTGATTAAAGGCTCTTTTCCTATTTCAAAAGTTTTAGTTTTCGAGGGTAATAGCTACGTATGTTGAAAAAATGAAGATATTAGACTATTTTATGATTGCACATGGTAAAGAATGTGATTAAAGGCTCTTTTCCTATTTCAAAAGTTTTAGTTTTCGAGGGTAGTAGCTACGTATGTTGAAAAAATGAAGATATTAGACTATTTTATGATTGCAAATGGTAAAGAATGTGATTAAAGGCTCTTTTCCTATGTCAAAAGTTTTAGTTTTCGAGGGTAATAGCTACGTAAGTTGAAAAATGAAGATATTAGACTATTTTATGATTGCACATGGTAAAGAATGTGATTAAAGGCTCTTTTCCTATTTCAAAAGTTTTAGTTTTCGAGGGTAATAGCTACGTATGTTGAAAAAACGAAGATATTAGACTATTTTATGATTGCAAATGGTAAAGAATGTGATTAAAGGCTCTTTTCCTATTTCAAAAGTTTTAGTTTTCGAGAGTAATACCTACGTATGTTGAAAAAATGAAGATATTAGACTATTTTATGATTGCAAATGGTATAGAATGTGATTAAAGGCTCTTTTCCTATTTCAAAAGTTTTAGTTTTCGAGGGTAATAGCTACGTATGTTGAAAAAAATGAAGATATTAGACTATTTTATGATTGCACATGGTAAAGAATGTGATTAAAGGCTCTTTTCCTATGTCAAAAGTTTTAGTTTTCGAGGGTAATAGCTTTGTCTGTGGAAAAAATGAAGATATTAGACAATTTTATGATTGCACATGGTAAAGAATGTGATTAAAGGCTCTTTTCCTATGTCAAAAGTTTTAGTTTTCGAGGGTAATAGCTACGTATGTTGAAAAAATGAAGATATTAGACTATTTTATGATTGCACATGTAAAGAATGTGATTAAAGGCTCTTTTCCTATGTCAAAAGTTTTAGTTTTCGAGGGTAATAGCTACGTATGTTGAAAAAATGAAGATATTAGACTATTTTATGGTTTGCACATGGTAAAGAATGTGATTAAAGGCTCTTTTCCTATTTCAAAAGTTTTAGTTTTCGAGGGTAATAGCTACGTATGTTGAAAAAATGAAGATATTAGACTATTTTATGATTGCACATGGTAAAGAATGTGATTAAAGGCTCTTTTCCTATTTCAAAAGTTTTAGTTTTCGAGGGTAATAGCTACGTATGTTGAAAAAATGAAGATATTAGACTATTTTATGATTGCACATGGTAAAGAATGTGATTAAAGGCTCTTTTCCTATTTCAAAAGTTTTAGTTTTCGAGGGTAATAGCTACGTATGTTGAAAAAATGAAGATATTAGACTATTTTATGATTGCAAATGGTAAAGAATGTGATTAAAGGCTCTTTTTCTATGTCAAAAGTTTTAGTTTTCGAGGGTAATAGCTACGTATGTTGAAAAAATGAAGATATTAGACTATTTTATGATTGCACATGGTAAAGAATGTGATTAAAGGCTCTTTTCCTATTTCAAAAGTTTTAGTTTTCGAGGGTAATAGCTACGTATGTTGAAAAAATGAAGATATTAGACTATTTTATGATTGCAAATGGTAAAGAATGTGATTGAAGGCTCTTTTCCTATGTCAAAAGTTTTAGTTTTCGAGGGTAATATCTACGTATGTTGAAAAAATGAAGATATTAGACTATTTTATGATTGCACATGGTAAAAAATGTGATTAAAGGCTCTTTTCCTATTTCAAAAGTTTTAGTTTTCGAGGGTAATAGCTACGTATGTTGAAAAAATGAAGATATTAGACTATTTTATAATTGCAAATGGTAAAGAATGTGATTAAAGGCTCTTTTCCTATGTCAAAAGTTTTAGTTTTCGAGGGTAATAGCTACGTATGTTGAAAAAATGAAGATATTAGACTATTTTATGATTGCAAATGGTAAAGAATGTGATTAAAGGCTCTTTTCCTATGTCAAAAGTTTTAGTTTTCGAGGGTAATAGCTACGTATGTTGAAAAAATGAAGATATTAGACTATTTTATGATTGCACATGGTAAAGAATGTGATTAAAGGCTCTTTTCCTATGTCAAAAGTTTTAGTTTTCGAGGGTAATAGCTACGTATGTTGAAAAAATGAAGATATTAGACTATTTTATGGTTTGCACATGGTAAAGAATGTGATTAAAGGCTCTTTTCCTATTTCAAAAGTTTTAGTTTTCGAGGGTAATAGCTACGTATGTTGAAAAAATGAAGATATTAGACTATTTTATGATTGCACATGGTAAAGAATGTGATTAAAGGCTCTTTTCCTATTTCAAAAGTTTTAGTTTTCGAGGGTAATAGCTACGTATGTTGAAAAAATGAAGATATTAGACTATTTTATGATTGCAAATGGTAAAGAATGTGATTAAAGGCTCTTTTCCTATTTCAAAAGTTTTAGTTTTCGAGGGTAGTAGCTACGTATGTTGAAAAAATGAAGATATTAGACTATTTTATGATTGCACATGGTAAAGAATGTGATTAAAGGCTCTTTTCCTATTTCAAAAGTTTTAGTTTTCGAGGGTAATAGCTACGTATGTTGAAAAAATGAAGATATTAGACTATTTTATGATTGCAAATGGTAAAGAATGTGATTAAAGGCTCTTTTTCTATGTCAAAAGTTTTAGTTTTCGAGGGTAATAGCTACGTATGTTGAAAAAATGAAGATATTAGACTATTTTATGATTGCACATGGTAAAGAATGTGATTAAAGGCTCTTTTCCTATTTCAAAAGTTTTAGTTTTCGAGGGTAATAGCTACGTATGTTGAAAAAATGAAGATATTAGACTATTTTATGATTGCAAATGGTAAAGAATGTGATTGAAGGCTCTTTTCCTATGTCAAAAGTTTTAGTTTTCGAGGGTAATATCTACGTATGTTGAAAAAATGAAGATATTAGACTATTTTATGATTGCAAATGGTAAAGAATGTGATTAAAGGCTCTTTTCCTATTTCAAAAGTTTTAGTTTTCGAGGGTAATAGCTACGTATGTTGAAAAAATGAAGATATTAGACTATTTTATGATTGCAAATGGTAAAGAATGTGATTAAAGGCTCTTTTCCTATGTCAAAAGTTTTAGTTTTCGAGGGTAATAGCTACGTATGTTGAAAAAATGAAGATATTAGACAATTTTATGATTGCACATGGTAAAGAATGTGATTAAAGGCTCTTTTCCTATTTCAAAAGTTTTAGTTTTCGAGGGTTATAGCTACCTATGTTGAAAAAATGAAGATATTAGACTATTTTATGATTGCACATGGTAAAGAATGTGATTAAAGGCTCTTTTGCTATTTCAAAAGTTTTAGTTTTCGAGGGTAATAGCTACGTATGTTGAAAAAATGAATATATTAGACTATTTTATGATAGCAAATGGTAAAGAATGTGATTAAAGGCTCTTTTCCTATGTCAAAAGTTTTAGTTTTCGAGGGTAATAGCTACGTATGTTGAAAAAATGAAGATATTAGACTATTTTATGATTGCAAATGGTAAAGAATGTGATTAAAGGCTCTTTTCCTATTTCAAAAGTTTTAGGTTTCGAGGGTAATAGCAAATTATGTTGAAAAAATGAAGATATTAGACAATTTTATGATTGCACATGGTAAAGAATGTGATTAAAGGCTCTTTTCCTATTTCAAAAGTTTTAGTTTTCGAGGGTAATAGCGACGTATGTTGAAAAAATGAAGATATTAGACAATTTTATGATTGCACATGGTAAACAATGTGATTAAAGGCTCTTTTCCTATTTCAAAAGTTTTAGTTTTCGAGGGTAATAGCTACGTATGTTGAAAAAATGAAGATATTAGACAATTTTATGATTGCACATGGTAAAGAATGTGATTAAAGGCTCTTTTCCTATGTGAAAAGTTTTAGTTTTCGAGGGTAATAGCTACGTATGTTGAAAAATGAAGATATTA
Source organism: Artemia franciscana (assembly GCF_032884065.1). Taxonomy (NCBI): domain Eukaryota; kingdom Metazoa; phylum Arthropoda; class Branchiopoda; order Anostraca; family Artemiidae; genus Artemia; species Artemia franciscana. The sequence goes on from NW_027063599.1 coordinate 5,458, forward strand.
GACTATTTTATGATTGCAAATGGTAAAGAATGTGATTAAAGGCTCTTTTCCTATTTCAAAAGTTTTAGTTTTCGAGGGTAATAGCTACGTATGTTGAAAAAATGAAGATATTAGACTATTTTATGATCGCAAATGGTAAAGAATGTGATTAAAGGCTCTTTTCCTATGTCAAAAGTTTTAGTTTTCGAGGGTAATAGCTACGTATGTTGAAAAAATGAAGATATTAGACAATTTTGTGATTGCACATGGTAAAGAATGTGATTAAAGGCTCTTTTCCTGTGTCAAAAGTTTTAGTTTGCGAGGGTAATAGCTACGTATGTTGAAAAAATGAAGATAATAGACTATTTTATGATTGCACATGGTAAAGAATGTGATTAAAGGCTCTTTTGCTATTTCAAAAGTTTTAGTTTTCGAGGGTAATAGCTACGTATGTTGAAAAAATAAAGATATTAGACTATTTTATGATTGCAAATGGTAAAGAATGTGATTAAAGGCTCTTTTCCTATTTCAAAAGTTTTAGTTTTCGAGGGTAAGAGCTTTGTCTGTGGAAAAAATGAAGATATTAGACAATTTTATGATTGCACATGGTAAAGAATGTGATTAAAGGCTCTTTTCCTATTTCAAAAGTTTTAGTTTTCGAGGGTAATAGCTACGTATGTTGAAAAAATGAAGATATTAGACTATTTTATGATTGCAAATGGTAAAGAATGTGATTAAAGGCTCTTTTCCTATTTCAAAAGCTTTAGTTTTCGAGGGTAATAGCTACGTATGTTGAAAAAATGAAGATATTAGACTATTTTATGATTGCAAATGGTAAAGAATGTGATTAAAGGCTCTTTTCCTATGTCAAAAGTTTTAGTTTTCGAGGGTAATAGCTTTGTCTGTGGAAAAAATGAAGATATTAAACTATTTTATTATTGCACATGGTAAAGAATGTGATTAAAGGCTCTTTTCCTATGTCAAAAGTTTTAGTTTTCGAGGGTAATAGCTTTGTCTGTGGAAAAAATGAAGATATTAGACAATTTTATGATTGCACATGGTAAAGAATGTGATTCAAGGCTCTTTTCCTATTGCAAAAGTTTTAGTTTTCGAGGGTAATAACTACGTATGTTGAAAAAATGAAGATATTAGACAATTTTATGATTGCACATGGTAAAGAATGTGATTAAAGGCTCTTTTCCTATTTCAAAAGTTTTAGTTTTCGAGGGTAATAGCTACGTATGTTGAAAAAATGAAGATTTTAGACTATTTTATGATTGCAAATGGTAAATAATGTGATTAAAGGCTCTTTTTCTATGTCAAAATTTTTAGTTTTCGAGGGTAATAGCTACGTATGTTGAAAAAATGAAGATATCAGACTATTTTATGATTGCAAATGGTAAAGAATGTGATTAAAGGCTCTTTTCCTATTTAAAAAGTTTTAGTTTTCGAGGGTAATAGCTACGTATGTTGAAAAAATGAAGATATTAGACTATTTTATGATTGCACATGGTAAAGAATGTGATTAAAGGCTCTTTTCCTATTTCAAAAGTTTTAGTTCTCGGGGGTAATAGCTACGTATGTTGAAAAAATGAAGATATTAAACTATTTTATGATTGCAAATGGTAAAGAATGTGATTAAAGGCTCTTTTTCTATTTCAAAAGTTTTAGTTTTCGAGGGTAATAGCTACGTATGTTGAAAAAATGAAGATATTAGACTCTTTTATGATTGCAAATGGTAAAGAATGTGATTAAAGGCTCTTTTCCTATTTAAAAAGTTTTAGTTTTCGAGGGTAATAGCTACGTATGTTGAAAAAATGAAGATATTAGACTATTTTATGATTGCAAATGGTAAAGAATGTGATTAAAGGCTCTTTTCCTATGTCAAAAGTCTTAGTTTTCAAGGGTAATAGCTTTGTCTGTGGAAAAAATGAAGATATTAGACTATTTTATGATTGCACATGGTAAAGAATGTGATTAAAGGCTCTTTTCCTATTTCAAAAGTTTTAGTTTTCGAGGGTAATAGCTATGTCTGTGGAAAAAATGAAGATATTAGACTATTTTATGATTGCACATGGTAAAGAATGTGATTAAAGGCTCTTTTCCTATGTCAAAAGTTTTAGTTTTCGAGGGTAATAGCTTTGTCTGTGGAAAAAATGAAGATATTAGACAATTTTATGATTGCACATGGTAAAGAATGTGATTAAAGGCTCTTTTCCTATTTCAAAAGTTTTAGTTTTCGAGGGTAATAGCTACGTATGTTGAAAAAATGAAGATATTAGACTATTTTATGATTGCCAATGGTAAAGAATGTGATTAAAGGCTCTTTTCCTATGTCAAAAGTTTTAGTTTTCGAGGGTAATAGCTTTGTCTGTGGAAAAAATGAAGATATTAGACAATTTTATGATTGCACATGGTAAAGAATGTGATTAAAGGCTCTTTTCCTATTTCAAAAGTTTTAGTTATCGAGGGTAATAGCTATGTCTGTGGAAAAAATGAAGATATTAGACTATTTTATGATTTCACATGGTAACGAATGTGATTAAAGGCTCTTTTCCTATTTCAAAAGTTTTAGTTTTCGAGGGTAATAGCTACGTATGTTGGAAAAATGAAGATATTAGACTATTTTATGATTGCAAATGGTAAAGAATGTGATTAAAGGCTCTTTTCCTATTTCAAAAGTTTTAGTTTTCGAGGGTAATAGCTATGTCTGTTGAAAAAATGAAGATATTAGACTATTTTATGATTGCACATGGTAAAGAATGTGATTAAAGGCTCTTTTCCAATTTCAAAAGTTTTAGTTTTCGAGGGTAATAGCTACGTATGTTGAAAAAATGAAGATATTAGACAATTTTATGATTGCACATGGTAAAGAATGTGATTAAAGGCTCTTTTCCTATTTCAAAAGTTTTAGTTTTCGAGGGTAATAGCTACGTATGTTGAAAAATGAAGATATTAGACTATTTTATGATTGCAAATGGTAAAGAATGTGATTAAAGGCTCTTTTCCTATGTCAAAAGTTTTAGTTTTCGAGGGTAATAGCTACGTATGTTGAAAAAATGAAGATATTAGACTATTTTATGATTGCAAATGGTAAAGAATGTGATTAAAGGCTCTTTTCCTATTTCAAAAGTTTTAGTTTTCGAGGGTAATAGCTAGGTCTGTAAAAAAATGAAGATATTAGACTATTTTATGATTGCACATGGTAAAGAATGTGATTAAAGGCTCTTTTCCTATTTCAAAAGTTTTAGTTTTCGAGGGTATTAGCTACGTATGTTGAAAAAATGAAGATATTAGACAATTTTATGATTGCACATGGTAAAGAATGTGATTAAAGGCTCTTTTCCTATTTCAAAAGTTTTAGTTTTCGGGGGTAATAGCTACGTATGTTGAAAAAATGAAGATATTAGACTATTTTATGATTGCAAATGGTAAAGAATGTGATTAAAGGCTCTTTTCCTATTTCAAAAGTTTTAGTTTTCGAGGGTAATAGCTACGTATGTTGAAAAAATGAAGATATTAGACTATTTTATGATCGCAAATGGTAAAGAATGTGATTAAAGGCTCTTTTCCTATTTCAAAAGTTTTAGGTTTCGAGGGTGATAGCTACGTATGTTGAAAAAATGAAGATATTAGACTATTTTATGATTGCAAATGGTAAAGAATGTTATTAAAGGCTCTTTTCCTATGTCAAAAAATTTAGTTTTCGAGGGTATTAGCTTTGTCTGTGGAAAAAATGAAGATATTAGACTATTTTATGATTGCACAAGGTAAAGAATGTGATTAAAGGCTCTTTTCTATTTCAAAAGTTTTAGTTTTCGGGGATAATAGCTACGTATGTTGAAAAAATGAAGATATTAGACTATTTTATGATTGCAAATGGTAAAGAATGTGATTAAAGGCTCTTTTCCTATTTCAAAAGTTTTAGTTTTCGAGGGTAATAGCTACGTATGTTGAAAAAATGAAGATATTAGACTATTTTATGATTGCACATGGTAAAGAATGTGATTAAAGGCTCTTTTCCTATTTCAAAAGTTTTAGTTTTCGAGGGTAATAGCTACGTATGTTGAAAAAATGAAGATATTAGACTATTTTATGATTGCACATGGTAAAGAATGTGATTAAAGGCTCTTTTCCTATTTCAAAAGTTTTAGTTTTCGAGGGTAATAGCTACGTATGTTGAAAAAATGAAGATATTGGACTATTTTATGATTGCAAATGGTAAAGAATGTGATTAAAGGCTCTTTTCCTATGTCAAAAGTTTTAGTTTTCGAGGGTAATAACTACGTATGTTAAAAAAAATGAAGATATTAGACTATTTTATGATTGCAAATGGTAAAGAATGTGATTAAAGGCTCTTTTCCTATTTCAAAAGTTTTAGTTTTCGAGGGTAATTGCTACGTATGTTGAAAAAATGAAGATATTAGACTATTTTATGATTGCAAATGGTAAAGAATGTGATTAAAGGCTCTTTTCCTATGTCAAAAGTTTTAGTTTTCGAGGGTAATAGCTACGTATGTTGAAAAAATGAAGATATTAGACAATTTTATGATTGCACATGGTAAAGAATGTGATTAAAGGCTCTTTTCCTATTTCAAAAGTTTTAGTTTTCGAGGGTAATAGCTACGTATGTTGAAAAAATGAAGATATTAGACTATTTTATGATTGCACATGGTAAAGAATGTGATTAAAGGCTCTTTTCCTATTTCAAAAGTTTTAGTTTTCGAGGGTAATAGCTACGTATGTTGAAAAAATGAAGATATTAGACAATTTTATGATTGCACATGGTAAAGAATGTGATTAAAGGCTCTTTTCCTATTTCATAAGTTTTAGTTTTCGAGGGTAATAGCTATGTCTGTGGAAAAAATGAAGATATTAGACTATTTTATGATTGCACATGGTAAAGAATGTGATTAAAGGCTCTTTTCCTATTTCAAAAGTTTTAGTTTTCGAGGGTAATAGCTATGTCTGTGGAAAAAATGAAGATATTAGACTATTTTATGATTGCACATGGTAAAGAATGTGATTAAAGGCTCTTTTCCTATGTCAAAAGTTTTAGTTTTCGAGGGTAATAGCTTTGTCTGTGGAAAAAATGAAGATATTAGACAATTTTATGATTGCACATGGTAAAGAATGTGATTAAAGGCTCTTTTCCTATTTCAAAAGTTTTAGTTTTCGAGGGTAATAGCTACGTATGTTGAAAAAATGAAGATATTAGACTATTTTATGATTGCCAATGGTAAAGAATGTGATTAAAGGCTCTTTTCCTATGTCAAAAGTTTTAGTTTTCGAGGGTAATAGCTTTGTCTGTGGAAAAAATGAAGATATTAGACAATTTTATGATTGCACATGGTAAAGAATGTTATTAAAGGCTCTTTTCCTATTTCAAAAGTTTTAGTTATCGAGGGTAATAGCTATGTCTGTGGAAAAAATGAAGATATTAGTCTATTTTATGATTTCACATGGTAACGAATGTGATTAAAGGCTCTTTTCCTATTTCAAAAGTTTTAGTTTTCGAGGGTAATAGCTACGTATGTTGAAAAAATGAAGATATTGGACTATTTTATGATTGCAAATGGTAAAGAATGTGATTAAAGGCTCTTTTCCTATGTCAAAAGTTTTAGTTTTCGAGGGTAATAACTACGTATGTTAAAAAAAATGAAGATATTAGACTATTTTATGATTGCAAATGGTAAAGAATGTGATTAAAGGCTCTTTTCCTATTTCAAAAGTTTTAGTTTTCGAGGGTAATTGCTACGTATGTTGAAAAAATGAAGATATTAGACTATTTTATGATTGCAAATGGTAAAGAATGTGATTAAAGGCTCTTTTCCTATGTCAAAAGTTTTAGTTTTCGAGGGTAATAGCTACGTATGTTGAAAAAATGAAGATATTAGACAATTTTATGATTGCACATGGTAAAGAATGTGATTAAAGGCTCTTTTCCTATTTCAAAAGTTTTAGTTTTCGAGGGTAATAGCTACGTATGTTGAAAAAATGAAGATATTAGACTATTTTATGATTGCACATGGTAAAGAATGTGATTAAAGGCTCTTTTCCTATTTCAAAAGTTTTAGTTTTCGAGGGTAATAGCTACGTATGTTGAAAAAATGAAGATATTAGACTATTTTATGATTGCACATGGTAAAGAATGTGATTAAAGGCTCTTTTCCTATTTCAAAAGTTTTAGTTTTCGAGGGTAATAGCTACGTATGTTGAAAAACTGAAGATATTAGACTATTTCATGATTGCAAATGGTAAAGAATGTGATTAAAGGCTCTTTTCCTATTTCAAAAGGTTTAGTTTTCGAGGGTAATAGCTAGGTCTGTAAAAAAAATGAAGATATTAGACTATTTTATGATTGCACATGGTAAAGAATGTGATTAAAGGCTCTTTTCCTATTTCAAAAGTTTTAGTTTTCGAGGGTAATAGCTACGTATGTTGAAAAAATGAAGATATTAGACAATTTTATGATTGCACATGGTAAAGAATGTTATTAAAGGCTCTTTTCCTATGTCAAAAGTTTTAGTTTTCGAGGGTATTAGCTTTGTCTGTGGAAAAAATGAAGATATTAGACTATTTTATGATTGCACAAGGTAAAGAATGTGATTAAAGGCTCTTTTCCTATTTCAAAAGTTTTAGTTTTCGAGGGTAATAGCTACGTATGTTGAAAAAATGAAGATATTAGACTATTTTATGATTGCAAATGGTAAAGAATGTGATTAAAGGCTCTTTTCCTATTTCAAAAGTTTTAGTTTTCGAGGGTAATAGCTACGTATGTTGAAAAAATGAAGATATTAGACTATTTTATGATTTCACATTTTAAAGAATGTGATTAAAGGCTCTTTTCCTATTTCAAAAGTTTTAGTTTTCGAGGGTATTAGCTACGTATGTTGAAAAAATGAAGATATTAGACTATTTTATGATTGCACATGGTAAAGAATGTGATTAAAGGCTCTTTTCCTATTTCAAAAGTTTTAGTTTTCGAGGGTAATAGCTACGTATGTTGAAAAAATGAAGATATTAGACTATTTTATGATTGCAAATGGTAAAGAATGTGATTAAAGGCTCTTTTCCTATTTCAAAAGTTTTAGTTTTCGAGGGTAATAGCTACGTATGTTGAAAAAATGAAGATATTAGACTATTTTATGATTGCAAATGGTAAAGAATGTGATTAAAGGCTCTTTTCCTATGTCAAAAGTTTTAGTTTTCGAGGGTAATAACTACGTATGTTAAAAAAAATGAAGATATTAGACTATTTTATGATTGCAAATGGAAAAGAATGTGATTAAAGGCTCTTTTCCTATTTCAAAAGTTTTAGTTATCGAGGGTAATTGCTACGTATGTTGAAAAAATGAAGATATTAGACTATTTTATGATTGCAAATGGTAAAGAATGTGATTAAAGGCTCTTTTCCTATGTCAAAAGTTTTAGTTTTCGAGGGTAATAGCTACGTAAGTTGAAAAAATGAAGATATTAGACAATTTTATGATTGCACATGGTAAAGAATGTGATTAAAGGCTCTTTTTCTATTTCAAAAGTTTTAGTTTTCGAGGGTAATAGCTACGTATGTTGAAAAAATGAAGATATTAGACTAATTTATGATTGCACATGGTAAAGAATGTGATTAAAGGCTCTTTTCCTATTTCAAAAGTTTTAGTTTTCGAGGGTAATAGCTACGTATGTTGAAAAAGTGAAGATATTAGACTATTTTATGATTGCACATGGTAAAGAATGTGATTAAAGGCTCTTTTCCTATTTCAAAAGTTTTAGTTTTCGAGGGTAATAGCTACGTATGTTGAAAAAATGAAGATATTAGACTATTTTATGATTGCAAATGGTAAAGAATGTGATTAAAGGCTCTTTTCCTATTTCAAAAGTTTTAGTTTTCGAGGGTAATAGCTAGGTCTGTAAAAAAAATGAAGATATTAGACTATTTTATGATTGCACATGGTAAAGAATGTGATTAAAGGTTCTTTTCCTATTTCAAAAGTTTTAGTTTTCGAGGGTAATAGCTACGTATGTTGAAAAAATGAAGATATTAGACAATTTTATGATTGCACATGGTAAAGAATGTGATTAAAGGCTCTTTTCCTATTTCAAAAGTTTTAGTTTTCGGGGGTAATAGCTACGTATGTTGAAAAAATGAAGATATTAGACTATTTTATGATTGCAAATGGTAAAGAATGTGATTAAAGGCTCTTTTCCTATTTCAAAAGTTTTAGTTTTCGAGGGTAATAGTTCCGTATGTTGAAAAAATGAAGATATTAGACTATTTTATGATCGCAAATGGTAAAGAATGTGATTAAAGGCTCTTTTCCTATTTCAAAAGTTTTAGGTTTCGAGGGAAATAGCTACGTATGTTGAAAAAATGAAGATATTAGACTATTTTATGATTGCAAATGGTATAGAATGTTATTAAAGGCTCTTTTCCTATGTCAAAAAATTTAGTTTTCGAGGGTATTAGCTTTGTCTGTGGAAAAAATGAAGATATTAGACTATTTTATGATTGCACAAGGTAAAGAATGTGATTAAAGGCTCTTTTCCTATTTCAAAAGTTTTAGTTTTCGAGGGTAATAGCTACGTATGTTTAAAAAATGAAGATATTAGACTATTTTATGATTGCAAATGGTAAAGAATGTGATTAAAGGCTCTTTTCCTATTTCAAAAGTTTTAGTTTTAGAGGGTAATAGCTACGTATGTTGAAAAAATTAAGATATTAGACTATTTTATGATTGCACATGGTAAAGAATGTGATTAAAGGCTCTTTTCCTATTTCAAAAGTTTTAGTTTTCGAGGGTAATAGCTACGTATGTTGAAAAAATGAAGATATTAGACTATTTTATGATTGCACATGGTAAAGAATGTGATTAAAGGCTCTTTTCCTATTTCAAAAGTTTTAGTTTTCGAGGGTAATAGCTAGGTATGTTGAAAAAATGAAGATTTTAGACTATTTTATGATTGCAAATGGTAAAGAATGTGATTAAAGGCTCTTTTCCTATTTCAAAAGTTTTAGTTTTCGAGGGTAATAGCTACGTATGTTGAAAAAATGAAGACATTAGACTATTTTATGATTGCACATGGTAAAGAATGTGATTAAAGACTCTTTCCCTATTTCAACAGTTTTAGTTTTCGAGGGTAATAGCTACGTGAGTTGAAAAATGAAGATATTAGACTATTTTATGATTGCACATGGTAAAGAATGTGATTAAAGGCTCTTTTCCTATTTCAAAAGTTTTAGTTTTCGAGGGTAATAGCTACGTATGTTGAAAAAATGAAGATATTAGACTATTTTATGATTGCACATGGTAAAGAATGTGATTAAAGGATCTTTTCCTATTTCAAAAGTTTTAGTTTTCGAGGGTAATAGCTACGTATGTTGAAAAAATGAAGATATTAGACTATTTTATGATTGCAAATGGTAAAGAATGTGATTAAAGGCTCTTTTCCTATGTCAAAAGTTTTAGTTTTCGAGGGTAATAACTACGTATGTTAAAAAAATGAAGATATTAGACTATTTTATGATTGCAAATGGTAAAGAATGTGATTAAAGGCTCTTTTCCTATTTCAAAAGTTTTAGTTTTCGAGGGTAATTGCTAATGAAGATATTAGACAATTTTATGATTGCACATGGTAAAGAATGTGATTAAAGGCTCTTTTCCTATTTCAAAAGTTTTAGTTTTCGGGGGTAATAGCTACGTATGTTGAAAAAATGAAGATATTAGACTATTTTATGATTGCAAATGGTAAAGAATGTGATTAAAGGCTCTTTTCCTATTTCAAAAGTTTTAGTTTTCGAGGGTAATAGCTCCGTATGTTGAAAAAATGAAGATATTAGACTATTTTATGATCGCAAATGGTAAAGAATGTGATTAAAGGCTCTTTTCCTATTTCAAAAGTTTTAGGTTTCGAGGGTAATAGCTACGTATGTTGAAAAAATGAAGATATTAGACTATTTTATGATTGCAAATGGTAAAGAATGTTATTAAAGGCTCTTTTCCTATGTCAAAAGTTTTAGTTTTCGAGGGTAATAGCTAGGTCTGTAAAAAAAATGAAGATATTAGACTATTTTATGATTGCACATGGTAAAGAATGTGATTAAAGGTTCTTTTCCTATTTCAAAAGTTTTAGTTTTCGAGGGTAATAGCTACGTATGTTGAAAAAATGAAGATATTAGACAATTTTATGATTGCACATGGTAAAGAATGTGATTAAAGGCTCTTTTCCTATTTCAAAAGTTTTAGTTTTCGGGGGTAATAGCTACGTATGTTGAAAAAATGAAGATATTAGACTATTTTATGATTGCAAATGGTAAAGAATGTGATTAAAGGCTCTTTTCCTATTTCAAAAGTTTTAGTTTTCGAGGGTAATAGTTCCGTATGTTGAAAAAATGAAGATATTAGACTATTTTATGATCGCAAATGGTAAAGAATGTGATTAAAGGCTCTTTTCCTATTTCAAAAGTTTTAGGTTTCGAGGGAAATAGCTACGTATGTTGAAAAAATGAAGATATTAGACTATTTTATGATTGCAAATGGTATAGAATGTTATTAAAGGCTCTTTTCCTATGTCAAAAAATTTAGTTTTCGAGGGTATTAGCTTTGTCTGTGGAAAAAATGAAGATATTAGACTATTTTATGATTGCACAAGGTAAAGAATGTGATTAAAGGCTCTTTTCCTATTTCAAAAGTTTTAGTTTTCGAGGGTAATAGCTACGTATGTTTAAAAAATGAAGATATTAGACTATTTTATGATTGCAAATGGTAAAGAATGTGATTAAAGGCTCTTTTCCTATTTCAAAAGTTTTAGTTTTAGAGGGTAATAGCTACGTATGTTGAAAAAATTAAGATATTAGACTATTTTATGATTGCACATGGTAAAGAATGTGATTAAAGGCTCTTTTCCTATTTCAAAAGTTTTAGTTTTCGAGGGTAATAGCTACGTATGTTGAAAAAATGAAGATATTAGACTATTTTATGATTGCACATGGTAAAGAATGTGATTAAAGGCTCTTTTCCTATTTCAAAAGTTTTAGTTTTCGAGGGTAATAGCTAGGTATGTTGAAAAAATGAAGATTTTAGACTATTTTATGATTGCAAATGGTAAAGAATGTGATTAAAGGCTCTTTTCCTATTTCAAAAGTTTTAGTTTTCGAGGGTAATAGCTACGTATGTTGAAAAAATGAAGACATTAGACTATTTTATGATTGCACATGGTAAAGAATGTGATTAAAGACTCTTTCCCTATTTCAACAGTTTTAGTTTTCGAGGGTAATAGCTACGTGAGTTGAAAAATGAAGATATTAGACTATTTTATGATTGCACATGGTAAAGAATGTGATTAAAGGCTCTTTTCCTATTTCAAAAGTTTTAGTTTTCGAGGGTAATAGCTACGTATGTTGAAAAAATGAAGATATTAGACTATTTTATGATTGCACATGGTAAAGAATGTGATTAAAGGATCTTTTCCTATTTCAAAAGTTTTAGTTTTCGAGGGTAATAGCTACGTATGTTGAAAAAATGAAGATATTAGACTATTTTATGATTGCAAATGGTAAAGAATGTGATTAAAGGCTCTTTTCCTATGTCAAAAGTTTTAGTTTTCGAGGGTAATAACTACGTATGTTAAAAAAATGAAGATATTAGACTATTTTATGATTGCAAATGGTAAAGAATGTGATTAAAGGCTCTTTTCCTATTTCAAAAGTTTTAGTTTTCGAGGGTAATTGCTAATGAAGATATTAGACAATTTTATGATTGCACATGGTAAAGAATGTGATTAAAGGCTCTTTTCCTATTTCAAAAGTTTTAGTTTTCGGGGGTAATAGCTACGTATGTTGAAAAAATGAAGATATTAGACTATTTTATGATTGCAAATGGTAAAGAATGTGATTAAAGGCTCTTTTCCTATTTCAAAAGTTTTAGTTTTCGAGGGTAATAGCTCCGTATGTTGAAAAAATGAAGATATTAGACTATTTTATGATCGCAAATGGTAAAGAATGTGATTAAAGGCTCTTTTCCTATTTCAAAAGTTTTAGGTTTCGAGGGTAATAGCTACGTATGTTGAAAAAATGAAGATATTAGACTATTTTATGATTGCAAATGGTAAAGAATGTTATTAAAGGCTCTTTTCCTATGTCAAAAGTTTTAGTTTTCGAGGGTATTAGCTTTGTCTGTGGAAAAAATGAAGATATTAGACTATTTTATGATTGCACAAGGTAAAGAATGTGATTAAAGGCTCTTTTCCTATTTCAAAAGTTTTAGTTTTTGAGGGTAATAGCTACGTATGTTTAAAAAATGAAGATATTAGACTATTTTATGATTGCAAATGGTAAAGAATGTGATTAAAGGCTCTTTTCCTATTTCAAAAGTTTTAGTTTTCGAGGGTAATAGCTACGTATGTTGAAAAAATGAAGATATTAGACTATTTTATGATTGCACATGGTAAAGAATGTGATTAAAGGCTCTTTTCCTATTTCAAAAGTTTTAGTTTTCGAGGGTAATAGCTACGTATGTTGAAAAAATGAAGATATTAGACTATTTTATGATTGCACATGGTAAAGAATGTGATTAAAGGCTCTTTTCCTATTTCAAAAGTTTTAGTTTTCGAGGGTAATAGCTACGTATGTTGAAAAAATGAAGATTTTAGACTATTTTATGATTGCAAATGGTAAAGAATGTGAGTAAAGGCTCTTTTCCTATTTCAAAAGTTTTAGTTTTCGAGGGTAATACCTACGTATGTTGAAAAAATGAAGACATTAGACTATTTTATGATTGCACATGGTGAAGAATGTGATTAAAGACTCTTTTCCTATTTCAACAGTTTTAGTTTTCGAGGGTAATAGCTACGTTAGTTGAAAAATGAAGATATTAGACTATTTTATGATTGCACATGGTAAAGAATGTGATTAAAGGCTCTTTTCCTATTTCAAAAGTTTTAGTTTTCGAGGGTAATAGCTACGTATGTTTAAAAAATGAAGATATTAGGCTATTTTATGATTGCAAATGGTAAAGAATGTGATACAATGTGATGGTAAAGAATGTGAAAGAATGAGGTAAAGAAGGTAAAGAATGTGATTGAAGGCTCTTTTCCTATTTCAAAAGTTTTAGTTTTCGAGGGTAATAGCTACGTATGTTGAAAAAATGAAGATATTAGACTATTTTATGATTGCAAATGGTAAATAATGTGATTAAAGGCTCTTTTCCTATTTCAAAAGTTTTAGTTTTCGAGGGTAATAGCTACGTATGTTGAAAAAATGAAGATATTAGACTATTTTATGATTGCAAATGGTAAAGAATGTGATTAAAGGCTCTTTTCCTATTTCAAAAGTTTTAGTTTTCGAGGGTAATAACTACGTATGTTGAAAAAATGAAGATATTAGACTATTTTATGATTGCAAATGGTAAAGAATGTGATTAAAGACTCTTTTCCTATGTCAAAAGTTTTAGTTTTCGAGGGTAATGACTACGTATGTTAAAAAAAATGAAGATATTAGACTATTTTATGATTCCAAATGGTAGAGAATGTGATTAAAGGCTCTTTTCCTATTTCAAAAGTTTTAGTTTTCGAGGGTAATTGCTAAGTATGTTGAAAAAATGAAGATATTAGACTATTTTATGATTGCAAATGGTAAAGAATGTGATTAAAGGCTCTTTTCCTATATCAAAAGTTTTAGTTTTCGAGGGTAATAGCAACGTATGTTGAAAAAATGAAGATATTAGACAATTTTATGATTGCACATGGTAAAGAATGTGATTAAAGGCTCTTTTCCTATTTCAAAAGTTTTAGTTTTCGAGGTTAATAGCTACGTATGTTGAAAAAATGAAGATATTAGACTATTTTATGATTGCACATGGTAAAGAATGTGATTAAAGGCTCTTTTCCTATTTCAAAAGTTTTAGTTTTCGAGGGTAATAGCTACGTATGTTGAAAAAATGAAGATATTAGACTATTTTATGATTGCACATGGTAAAGAATGTGATTAAAGGCTCTTTTCCTATTTCAAAAGTTTTAGTTTTCGAGGGTAATAGCTACGTATGTTGAAAAAATGAAGATATTAGACTATTTTATGATTGCAAAATGGTAAAGAATGTGATTAAAGGCTCTTTTCCTATTTCAAAAGTTTTAGTTTTCGAGGGTAATAGCTAGGTCTGTAAAAAGAATGAAGATATTAGACTATTTTATGATTGCACATGGTAAAGAATGTGATTAAAGGCTCTTTTCCTATTTCAAAAGTTTTAGTTTTCGAGGGTAATAGCTACGTATGTTGAAAAAATGAAGATATTAGACAATTTTATGATTGCACATGGTAAAGAATGTGATTAAAGGCTCTTTTCCTATTTCAAAAGTTTTAGTTTTCGGGGGTAATAGCTACGTATGTTGAAAAAATGAAGATATTAGACTATTTTATGATTGCAAATGGTAAAGAATGTGATTAAAGGCTCTTTTCCTATTTCAAAAGTTTTAGTTTTCGAGGGTAATAGCTACGTATGTTGAAAAAATGAAGATATTAGACTATTTTATGATCGCAAATGGTAAAAATGTGATTAAAGGCTCTTTTCCTATTTCAAAAGTTTTAGGTTTCGAGGGTAATAGCTACGTTTGTTGAAAAAATGAAGATATTAGACTATTTTATGATTGCACATGGTAAAGAATGTGATTAAAGGCTCTTTTCCTATTTCAAAAGTTTTAGTTTTCGAGGGTAATAGCTAGGTATGTTGAAAAAATGAAGATTTTAGACTATTTTATGATTGCAAATGGTAAAGAATGTGATTAAAGGCTCTTTTCCTATTTCAAAAGTTTTAGTTTTCGAGGGTAATAGCTACGTATGTTGAAAAAATGAAGACATTAGACTATTTTATGATTGCACATGGTAAAGAATGTGATTAAAGACTCTTTCCCTATTTCAACAGTTTTAGTTTTCGAGGGTAATAGCTACGTGAGTTGAAAAATGAAGATATTAGACTATTTTATGATTGCACATGGTAAAGAATGTGATTAAAGGCTCTTTTCCTATTTCAAAAGTTTTAGTTTTCGAGGGTAATAGCTACGTATGTTGAAAAAATGAAGATATTAGACTATTTTATGATTGCACATGGTAAAGAATGTGATTAAAGGCTCTTTTCCTATTTCAAAAGTTTTAGTTTTCGAGGGTAATAGCTACGTATGTTGAAAAAATGAAGATATTAGACTATTTTATGATTGCAAATGGTAAAGAATGTGATTAAAGGCTCTTTTCCTATGTCAAAAGTTTTAGTTTTCGAGGGTAATAACTACGTATGTTAAAAAAAATGAAGATATTAGACTATTTTATGATTGCAAATGGTAAAGAATGTGATTAAAGGCTCTTTTCCTATTTCAAAAGTTTTAGTTTTCGAGGGTAATTGCTACGTATGTTGAAAAAATGAAGATATTAGACTATTTTATTATTGCAAATGGTAAAGAATGTGATTAAAGGCTCTTTTCCTATGTCAAAAGTTTTAGTTTTCGAGGGTAATAGCTACGTATGTTGAAAAAATGAAGATATTAGACAATTTTATGATTGCACATGGTAAAGAATGTGATTAAAGGCTCTTTTCCTATTTCAAAAGTTTTAGTTTTCGAGGGTAATAGCTACGTATGTTGAAAAAAATGAAGATATTAGACTATTTTATGATTACACATGGTAAAGAATGTGATTAAAGGCTCTTTTCCTATTTCAAAAGTTTTAGTTTTCGAGGGTAATAGCTACGTATGTTGAAAAAATGAAGATATTAGACTATTTTATGATTGCACATGGTAAAGAATGTGATTAAAGGCTCTTTTCCTATTTCAAAAGTTTTAGTTTTCGAGGGTAATAGCTAGGTATGTTGAAAAAATGAAGATATTAGACTATTTTATGATTGCAAATGGTAAAGAATGTGATTAAAGGCTCTTTTCCTATTTCAAAAGGTTTAGTTTTCGAGGGTAATAGCTGGGTCTGTAAAAAAAATGAAGATATTAGACTATTTTATGATTGCACATGGTAAAGAATGTGATTAAAGGCTCTTTTCCTATTTCAAAAGTTTTAGTTTTCGAGGGTAATAGCTACATATGTTGAAAAAATGAAGATATTAGACAATTTTATGATTGCACATGGTAAAGAATGTTATTAAAGGCTCTTTTCCTATGTCAAAAGTTTTAGATTTCGAGGGTATTACCTTTGTCTGTGGAAAAAATGAAGATATTAGACTATTTTATGATTGCACAAGGTAAAGAATTTGATTAAAGACTCTTTTCCTATTTCAAAAGTTTTAGTTTTCAAGGGTAATAGCTACGTATGTTGAAAAAATGAAGATATTAGACTATTTTATGATTGCAAATGGTAAAGAATGTGATTAAAGGCTCTTTTCCTATTTCAAAAGTTTTAGTTTTCGAGGGTAATAGCTACGTATGTTGAAAAAATGAAGATATTAGACTATTTTATGATTGCACATGGTAAAGAATGTGATTAAAGGCTCTTTTCCTATTTCAAAAGTTTTAGTTTTCGAGGGTAATAGCTACGTATGTTGAAAAAATGAAGATATTAGACTATTTTATGATTGCAAATGGTAAAGAATGTGATTAAAGGCTCTTTTCCTATGTCAAAAGTTTTAGTTTTCGAGGGTAATAACAACGTATGTTAAAAAAAATGAAGATATTAGACTATTTTATGATTGCAAATGGAAAAGAATGTGATTAAAGGCTCTTTTCCTATTTCAAAAGTTTTAGTTTTCGAGGGTAATAGCTACGTATGTTGAAAAAAATGAAGATATTAGACTATTTTATGATTGCACATGGTATAGAATGTGATTAAAGGCTCTTTTCCTATTTCAAAAGTTTTAGTTTTCGAGGGTAATAGCTACGTATGTTGAAAAAATGAAGATATTAGACTATTTTATGATTGCACATGGTAAAGAATGTGATTAAAGGCTCTTTTCCTATTTCAAAAGTTTTAGTTTTCGAGGGTAATAGCTACGTATGTTGAAAAAATGAAGATATTAGACTATTTTATGATTGCAAATGGTAAAGAATGTGATTAAAGGCTCTTTTCCTATTTCAAAAGTTTTAGTTTTCGAGGGTAATAGCTACGTATGTTGAAAAAATGAAGATATTAGACTATTTTATGATTGCAAATGGTAAAGAATGTGATTAAAGGCTCTTTTCCTATGTCAAAAGTTTTAGTTTTCGAGGGTAATAACAACGTATGTTAAAAAAAAATGAAGATATTAGACTATTTTATGATTGCAAATGGAAAAGAATGTGATTAAAGGCTCTTTTCCTATTTCAAAAGTTTTAGTTTTCGAGGGTTATTGCTACGTATGTTGAAAAAATGAAGATATTAGACTATTTTATGATTGCAAATGGTAAAGAATGTGATTAAAGGCTCTTTTCCTATGTCAAAAGTTTTAGTTTTCGAGGGTAATAGCTACGTAAGTTGAAAAAATGAAGATATTAGACAATTTTATGATTGCACATGGTAAAGAATGTGATTAAAGGCTCTTTTCCTATTTCAAAAGTTTTAGTTTTCGAGGGTAATAGCTACGTATGTTGAAAAAATGAAGATATTAGACTATTTTATGATTGCACATGGTAAAGAATGTGATTAAAGGCTCTTTTCCTATTTCAAAAGTTTTAGTTTTCGAGGGTAATAGCTACGTATGTTGAAAAAATGAAGATATTAGACTATTTTATGATTGCACATGGTAAAGAATGTGATTAAAGGCTTTTTTCCTATTTCAAAAGTTTTAGTTTTCGAGGGTAATAGCTACGTATGTTGAAAAAATGAAGATATTAGACTATTTTATGATTGCAAATGGTAAAGAATGTGATTAAAGGCTCTTTTCCTATTTCAAAAGTTTTAGTTTTCGAGGGTAATAGCTAGGTCTGTAAAAAAAAAATGAAGATATTAGACTATTTTATGATTGCACATAGTAAAGAATGTGATTAAAGGCTCTTTTCCTATTTCAAAAGTTTTAGTTTTCGAGGGTAATAGCTACGTATGTTGAAAAAATGAAGATATTAGACAATTTTATGATTGCACATGGTAAAGAATGTGATTAAAGGCTCTTTTCCTATTTCAAAAGTTTTAGTTTTCGGGGGTAATAGCTACGTATGTTGAAAAAATGAAGATATTAGACTATTTTATGATTGCAAATGGTAAAGAATGTGATTAAAGGCTCTTTTCCTATTTCAAAAGTTTTAGTTTTCGAGGGTAATAGCTCCGTATGTTGAAAAAATGAAGATATTAGACTATTTTATGATCGCAAATGGTAAAGAATGTGATTAAAGGCTCTTTTCCTATTTCAAAAGTTTTAGGTTTCGAGGGTAATAGCTACGTATGTTGAAAAAATGAAGATATTAGACTATTTTATGATTGCAAATGGTAAAGAATGTTATTAAAGGCTCTTTTCCTATGTCAAAAGTTTTAGTTTTCGAGGGTATTAGCTTTGTCTGTGGAAAAAATGAAGATATTAGACTATTTTATGATTGCACAAGGTAAAGAATGTGATTAAAGGCTCTTTTCCTATTTCAAAAGTTTTAGTTTTCGAGGGTAATAGCTACGTATGTTTAAAAAATGAAGATATTAGACTATTTTATGATTGCAAATGGTAAAGAATGTGATTAAAGGCTCTTTTCCTATTTCAAAAGTTTTAGTTTTCGAGGGTAATAGCTACGTATGTTGAAAAAATGAAGATATTAGACTATTTTATGATTGCACATGGTAAAGAATGTGATTAAAGGCTCTTTTCCTATTTCAAAAGTTTTAGTTTTCGAGGGTAATAGCTACGTATGTTGAAAAAATGAAGATATTAGACTATTTTATGATTGCACATGGTAAAAAATGTGATTAAAGGCTCTTTTCCTATTTCAAAAATTTTAGTTTTCGAGGGTAATAGCTACGTATGTTGAAAAAAATGAAGATTTTAGACTATTTTATGATTGCAAATGGTAAAGAATGTGAGTAAAGGCTCTTTTCCTATTTCAAAAGTTTTAGTTTTCGAGGGTAATAGCTACGTATGTTGAAAAAATGAAGACATTAGACTATTTTATGATTGCACATGGTGAAGAATGTGATTAAAGACTCTTTTCCTATTTCAACAGTTTTAGTTTTCGAGGGTAATAGCTACGTTAGTTGAAAAATGAAGATATTAGACTATTTTATGATTGCACATGGTAAAGAATGTGATTAAAGGCTCTTTTCCTATTTCAAAAGTTTTAGTTTTCGAGGGTAATAGCTACGTATGTTTAAAAAATGAAGATATTAGACTATTTTATGATTGCAAATGGTAAAGAATGTGATAAAATGTGATGGTAAAGAATGTGAAAGAATGAGGTAAAGAAGGTAAAGAATGTGATTGAAGGCTCTTTTCCTATTTCAAAAGTTTTAGTTTTCGAGGGTAATAGCTACGTATGTTGAAAAAATGAAGATATTAGACTATTTTATGATTGCAAATGGTAAAGAATGTGATTAAAGGCTCTTTTCCTATTTCAAAAGTTTTAGTTTTCGAGGGTAATAGCTACGTATGTTGAAAAAATGAAGATATTAGACTATTTTATGATTGCAAATGGTAAAGAATGTGATTAAAGGCTCTTTTCCTATTTCAAAAGTTTTAGTTTTCGAGGGTAATAACTACGTATGTTGAAAAAATGAAGATATTAGACTATTTTATGATTGCAAATGGTAAAGAATGTGATTAAAGACTCTTTTCCTATGTCAAAAGTTTTAGTTTTCGAGGGTAATAACTACGTATGTTAAAAAAAATGAAGATATTAGACTATTTTATGATTCCAAATGGTAAAGAATGTGATTAAAGGCTCTTTTCCTATTTCAAAAGTTTTAGTTTTCGAGGGTTATTGCTAAGTATGTTGAAAAAATGAAGATATTAGACTATTTTATGATTGCAAATGGTAAAGAATGTGATTAAAGGCTCTTTTCCTATATCAAAAGTTTTAGTTTTCGAGGGTAATAGCAACGTATGTTGAAAAAATGAAGATATTAGACAATTTTATGATTGCACATGGTAAAGAATGTGATTAAAGGCTCTTTTCCTATTTCAAAAGTTTTAGTTTTCGAGGGTAATAGCTACGTATGTTGAAAAAATGAAGATATTAGACTATTTTATGATTGCACATGGTAAAGAATGTGATTAAAGGCTCTTTTCCTATTTCAAAAGTTTTAGTTTTCGAGGGTAATAGCTACGTATGTTGAAAAAATGAAGATATTAGACTATTTTATGATTGCACATGGTAAAGAATGTGATTAAAGGCTCTTTTCCTATTTCAAAAGTTTTAGTTTTCGAGGGTAATAGCTGCGTATGTTGAAAAAATGAAGATATTAGACTATTTTATGATTGCAAAATGGTAAAGAATGTGATTAAAGGCTCTTTTCCTATTTCAAAAGTTTTAGTTTTCGAGGGTAATAGCTAGGTCTGTAAAAAGAATGAAGATATTAGACTATTTTATGATTGCACATGGTAAAGAATGTGATTAAAGGCTCTTTTCCTATTTCAAAAGTTTTAGTTTTCGAGGGTAATAGCTACGTATGTTGAAAAAATGAAGATATTAGACAATTTTATGATTGCACATGGTAAAGAATGTGATTAAAGTCTCTTTTCCTATTTCAAAAGTTTTAGTTTTCGGGGGTAATAGCTACGTATGTTGAAAAAATGAAGATATTAGACTATTTTATGATTGCAAATGGTAAAGAATGTGATTAAAGGCTCTTTTCCTATTTCAAAAGTTTTAGTTTTCGAGGGTAATAGCTACGTATGTTGAAAAAATGAAGATATTAGACTATTTTATGATCGCAAATGGTAAAAATGTGATTAAAGGCTCTTTTCCTATTTCAAAAGTTTTAGTTTTCGAGGGTATAGCTACGTAGGTTGAAAAATGAAGATATTAGACTATTTTATGATTGCAAATGGTAAAGAATGTGACTAAAGGCTCTTTTCCTATTTCAAAAGTTTTATTTTTCGAGGGTAATAGCTACGTATGTTGAAAAAATGAAGATATTAGACAATTTTATGATTGCACATGGTAAAGAATGTGATTAAAGGCTCTTTTCCTATTTCAAAAGTTTTAGTTTTCGAGGGTAATAGCTACGTATGTTGAAAAAATGAAGATATTAGACAATTTTATGATTGCAAATGGTAAAGAATGTGATTAAAGGCTCTTTTCCTATTTCAAAAGTTTTAGTTTTCGAGGGTAATAGCTACGTATGTTTAAAAAATGAAGATATTAGACTATTTTATGATTGCAAATGGTAAAGAATGTGATTAAAGGCTCTTTTCCTATGTCAAAAGTTTTAGTTTTCGAGGGTAATAGCTACTTATGTTGAAAAAATGAAGATATTAGACTATTTTATGATTGCAAATGGTAAAGAATGTGATTAAAGGCTCTTTTCCTATTTCAAAAGTTTTAGTTTTCGAGGGTAATAGCTACGTATGTTGAAAAAATGAAGATATTGGACTATTTTATGATTGCAAATGGAAAAGAATATGATTAAAGGCTCTTTTCCTATTTCAAAAGTTTTAGTTTTCGAGGGTAATAGCTATGTCTGTGGAAAAAATGAAGATATTAGACTATTTTATGATTGCACATGGTAAAGAATGTGATTAAAGGCTCTTTTCCTATTTCAAAAGTTTTAGTTTTCGAGGGTAATAGCTACGTATGTTGAAAAAATGAAGATATTAGACTATTTTATGATTTCACATGGTAAAGAATGTGATTAAAGGCTCTTTTCCTATTTCAGAAGTTGTAGTTTTCGAGGGTAATAGCTATGTCTGTTGAAAAAATGAAGATATTAGACTATTTTATGATTGCACATGGTAAAGAATGTGATTAAAGGCTCTTTTCCTATTTCAAAAGTTTTAGTTTTCGAGGGTAATAGCTACGTATGTTGAAAAAATGAAGATATTAGACTATTTTATGATTGCACATGGTAAAGAATGTGATTAAAGGCTCGTTTCCTATTTCAAAAGTTTTAGTTTTCGAGGGTAATAGCTACGTATGTTGAAAAAATGAAGATATTAGACTATTTTATGATTGCAAATGGTAAAGAATGTGATTAAAGGCTCTTTTCCTATTTCAAAAGTTTTAGTTTTCGAGGGTAATAGCTACGTATGTTGAAAAATGAAGATATTAGACAATTTTATGATTGCACATGGTAAAGAATGTGATTAAAGGCTCTTTTCCTATTTCAAAAGTTTTAGTTTTCGAGGGTAATAGCTACGTATGTTGAAAAAATGAAGATATTAGACAATTTTATGATTGCACATGGTAAAGAATGTGATTAAAGGCTCTTTTCCTATTTCAAAAGTTTTAATTTTCGAGGGTAATAGCTACGTATGTTGAAAAAATGAAGATATTAGACAATTTTATGATTGCAAATGGTAAAGAATGTGATTAAAGGCTCTTTTCCTATTTCAAAAGTTTTAGTTTTCGAGGGTAGTAGCTACGTATGTTGAAAAAATGAAGATATTAGACTATTTTATGATTGCAAATGGTAAAGAATGTGATTAAAGGCTCTTTTCCTATGTCAAAAGTTTTAGTTTTCGAGGGTAATAGCTACGTTGTCTGAAAAATGAAGAAATTAGACTATTTTATGATTGCACATGGTAAAGAATGTGATTAAAGGCTCTTTTCCTATTTCAAAAGTTTTAGTTTTCGAGGGTAATAGCTACGTATGTTGAAAAAATGAAGATATTAGACTATTTTATGATTGCACATGGTAAAGAATGTGATTAAAGGCTCTTTTCCTATATCAAAAGTTTTAGTTTTCGAGGGTAATAGCTACGAGGTATGCTACGTATGTTGAAAAAATGAAGATATTAGACTATTTTATGATTGCACATGGTAAAGAATGTGATTAAAGGCTCTTTTCCTATTTCAAAAGTTTTAGTTTTCGAGGGTAATAGCTACGTATGTTGAAAAAATGAAGATATTAGACTATTTTATGATTGCAAATGGTAAAGAATGTGATTAAAGGCTCTTTTCCTATTTCAAAAGTTTTAGTTTTCGAGGGTAATAGCTACGTATGTGAAAAAATGAAGATATTAGACTATTTTATGATTGCAAATGGTAAAGAATGTGATTAAAGGCTCTTTTCCTATTTCAAAAGTTTTAGTTTTCGAGGGTAATAGCTACGTATGTTGAAAAAATGAAGATATTAGACTATTTTATGATTGCAAATGGTAAAGAATGTGATTAAAGGCTCTTTTCCTATTTCAAAAGTTTTAGTTTTCGAGGGTAATAGCTACGTATGTTGAAAAAATGAAGATATTAGACTATTTTATGATTGCAAATGGTAAAGAATGTGATTAAAGGCTCTTTTCCTATTTCAAAAGTTTTAGTTTTCGAGGGTAATAGCTACGTATGTTAAAAAAATGAAGATATTAGACTATTTTATGATTGCAAATGGTAAAGAATGTGATTAAAGGCTCTTTTCCTATGTCAAAAGTTTTAGTTTTCGAGGGTAATAGCTACGTATGTTAAAAAAATGAAGATATTAGACTATTTTATGATTGCAAATGGTAAAGAATGTGATTAAAGGCTCTTTTCCTATTTCAAAAGTTTTAGTTTTCGAGGGTAATAGCTACGTATGTTGAAAAAATGAAGATATTAGACTATTTTATGATTGCAAATGGTAAAGAATGTGATTAAAGGCTCTTTTCCTATTTCAAAAGTTTTAGTTTTCGAGGGTAATAGCTACGTCTGTGGAAAAAATGAAGATATTAGACTATTTTATGATTGCAAATGGTAAAGAATGTGATTAAAGGCTCTTTTCCTATTTCAAAAGTTTTAGTTTTCGAGGGTAATAGCTACGTATGTTGAAAAAATGAAGATATTAGACTATTTTATGATTGCAAATGGTAAAGAATGTGATTAAAGGCTCTTTTCCTATTTCAAAAGTTTTAGTTTTCGAGGGTAATAGCTACGTATGTTGAAAAAATGAAGATATTAGACTATTTTATGATTGCAAATGGTAAAGAATGTGATTAAAGGCTCTTTTCCTATTTCAAAAGTTTTAGTTTTCGAGGGTAATAGCTACGTATGTTGAAAAAATGAAGATATTAGACTATTTTATGATTGCAAATGGTAAAGAATGTGATTAAAGGCTCTTTTCCTATGTCAAAAGTTTTAGTTTTCGAGGGTAATAGCTACGTATGTGGAAAAAATGAAGATATTAGACTATTTTATGATTGCAAATGGTAAAGAATGTGATTAAAGGCTCTTTTCCTATTTCAAAAGTTTTAGTTTTCGAGGGTAATAGCTACGTATGTTGAAAAAATGAAGATATTAGACTATTTTATGATTGCACATGGTAAAGAATGTGATTAAAGGCTCTTTTCCTATTTCAAAAGTTTTAGTTTTCGAGGGTAATAGCTACGTATGTTGAAAAAATGAAGATATTAGACTATTTTATGATTGCACATGGTAAAGAATGTGATTAAAGGCTCTTTTCCTATTTCAAAAGTTTTAGTTTTCGAGGGTAATAGCTACGTATGTTGAAAAAATGAAGATATTAGACTATTTTATGATTGCAAATGGTAAGAATGTGATTAAAGGCTCTTTTCCTATTTCAAAAGTTTTAGTTTTCGAGGGTAATAGCTACGTATGTTGAAAAAATGAAGATATTAGACTATTTTATGATTGCATATGGTAAAGAATGTGATTAAAGGCTCTTTTCCTATGTCAAAAGTTTTAGTTTTCGAGGGTAATAGCTACGTATGTTGAAAAAATGAAGATATTAGACTATTTTATGATTGCAAATGGTAAAGAATGTGATTAAAGGGCTCTTTTCCTATATCAAAAGTTTTAGTTTTCGAGGGTAATAGCTACGTATGTTGAAAAAATGAAGATATTAGACTATTTTATGATTGCAAATGGTAAAGAATGTGATTAAAGGCTCTTTTCCTATGTCAAAAGTTTTAGTTTTCGAGGGTAATAGCTACGTATGTTGAAAAAATGAAGATATTAGACTATTTTATGATTGCAAATGGTAAAGAATGTGATTAAAGGCTCTTTTCCTATGTCAAAAGTTTTAGTTTTCGAGGGTAATAGCTACGTATGTTGAAAAAATGAAGATATTAGACAATTTTATGTTTGCACATGGTAAAGAATGTGATTAAAGGCTCTTTTCCTATTTCAAAAGTTTTAGTTTTCGAGGGTAATAGCTACGTATGTTGAAAAAATGAGATATAGACTATTTTATGATTGCAAATGGTAAAAATGTGATTAAAGGCTCTTTTCCTATTTCAAAAAGTTTTAGTTTTCGAGGGTAGTAGCTACGTATGTTGAAAAAATGAAGATATTAGACTATTTATGATTGCAAATGGTAAAGAATGTGATTACAGGCTCTTTACCTATGTCAAAAGTTTTAGTTTTGAGGGTAATAGCTTTGTCTGTGGAAAAAATGAAGATATTAGACTATTTTATGATTGCACATGGTAAAGGAATGTGATTAAAGGCTCTTTTCCTATTTCAAAAGTTTTAGTTTTCGAGGGTAATAGCTATGTCTGTGGAAAAAAATGAAGATATTAGACTATTTATGATTGCACATGGTAAAGAATGTGATTAAAGGCTCTTTTCCTATGTCAAAAGTTTAGTTTTCGAGGGTAATAGCTTCGTATGTTGAAAAAAGAAGATATTAGACTATTTTATGATTGCAAATGGTAAAGAATGTGATTAAAGGATCTTTTCCTATGTCAAAAGTTTTAGTTTTCCGAGGGTAATAGCTATTTCTGTGGAAAAAATTAATATATTAGACTATTTTATGATTGCACATGGTAAAGAATGTGATTAAAGGCTCTTTTCCTATTTCAAAAGTTTTAGTTTTCGAGGGTAATAGCTACGTATGTTGAAAAAATGAAGATATTAGACTATTTTATGATTGCAAATGGTAAAGAATGTGATTAAAGGCTCTTTTCCTATTTCAAAAGTTTTAGTTTTCGAGGCTAATAGCTATGTTTGTGGAAACAATGAAGATATTAGACTATTTTATGATTGGCACATGGTAAGAATGTGATTAAAGGCTCTTTTCCTATGTCAAAAGTTTTAGTTTCGAGGGTAATAGCTTTGTCTGTGGAAACAAATGAGATATTAGACAATTTTATGATTGCAAATGGTAAAGAATGTGATTAAAGGCTCTTTTCCAATTTCAAAAGTTTTAGTTTTCGAGGGTAATAGCTATGTATGTGAAAAAATGAAGATATTAGACAATTTTATGATTGCAAATGGTAAAGAATGTGATTAAAGGCTCTTTCCTATGTCCAAAAGTTTTAGTTTTCGAGGATAATAGCTACGTATGTTGAAAAAATGAAGATATTAGACTATTTTATGATTGCACATGGTAAAGAATGTGATTAAAGGCTCTTTCCTATTTCAAAGTTTTAGTTTTCGAGGGTAATAGCTACGTATGTTGAAAAAATAAAGATATTAGACTATTTTATGATTGCAAATGGTAAAGAATGTGATTAAAGGCTCTTTTCCTATTTCAAAAAGTGATAGTTTTCGAGGGTAAATAGCTACGTATGTTGAAAAAAATGAAGATATTAGACAATTTTTATGATTGCAAATGGTAAAGAATGTGATTAAAGGCTCTTTTTCCTATGTCAAAAATTTTAGTTTTCGAGGGTAATAGCTTTGTCTGTGGAAAAAATGAGGATATTAGACTATTTTATGATTGCACATGGTAAAGAATGTGATTAAAGTCTTTTTTCCTATTTCAAAAGTTTTAGTTTTCGAGGGTAATAGCTATGTCCGTGGAAAAAATGAATATATTAGACTATTTTATGATTACACATGGTAAAGAATGTGATTAAAGGCTCTTTTCCTATTTCAAAAGTTTTAGTCTTCGAGGGTAATAGCTACGTATGTCGAAAAAATGAAGATATTAGACTATTTTATGATTGCAAATGGTAAAGAATGTGATTAAAGGCTCTTTACCTATGTCAAAAGTTTTAGTTTTCGAGGGTAATAGCTTTGTCTGTGGAAAAAATGAAGATATTAGACTATTTTTAGATTGCACATGGTAAAGAATGTGATTAAAGGCTCTTTTCCTATTTCAAAAGTTTTAGTTTTCGAGGGTAATAGCTGTCCTGTGGAAAAAATGAAGATATTAGACTATTTTATGATTGCAACATGGTAAAGAATGTGATTAAAGGCTCTTTTCCTATGTCAAAAGTTTTAGTTTTCGAGGGTAATAGCTTTGTCTGTGGAAAAAATGAAGATATTAGACAATTTTATGATTGCACATGGTAAAGAATGTGATTAAAAGCTCTTTTCCTAATTCAAAAAGTTTAGTTTTCGAGGGTATAGCTACGTATGTTGAAAAATGAAGATATTAGACTATTTTATGATTGCAAATGGTAAAGAATGTGATTAAAGGCTCTTTTCCTATGTCAAAAAGTTTA
>NW_027063600.1:0-32847 GCF_032884065.1 Artemia franciscana
AATTTTTTTCCACGGACGTTGCTATTACCCCCGAAAAATAAAACTTTTGAAATAGGAAAAGAGCGTTTAATCACATTCTTTACCATGCGAAATCATAAAATAGTCTCATATCTTCATTTTTTCCACAGACGTAGCTATTTCCCCTAAAAATAAAACTTTTGAAATAGGAAAAGAGCCTGTAATCACATTCTTTACCACGCGAAATCATAAAATGGTCTAATATCTTCATTTTTTCCACAGACATAGCTATTACCCTCGAAAACTAAGACTTTTGAAATAAGAAAAGAGCCTTTAATCACATTCTTTACCATGTGCAATCATAAAATAGTCTAATATCTTCATTTTTTCCACAGACATAGCTATTACCCTCGAAAACTAAGACTTTTGAAATAGGAAAAGAGCGTTTAATCACATTCTTTACCATGCGCAATCATAAAATAGTCTAATATCTTCATTTTGTCACCAGACATAGCTATTACCCTCGAAAACTAAGACTTTTGAAACAGGAAAAGAGCCTTTAATCACATTATTTACCATGTGCAATCATAAAATAGTCTCATATCTTCATTTTTTCCACAGACGTAGCTATTACCCCCGAAAAATAAAACTTTTGAAATAGGAAAAGAGCCTGTAATCACATTCTTTACCATGCGAAATCATAAAATAGTCAAATATCTTAATTTTTTCCACAGACATAGCTATTACCCTCGAAAACTAAGACTTTTGAAATAGGAGAAGAGCCTTTAATCACATTCTTTACAATGCGCAATCATAAAATAGTCTAATATCTTCATTTTTTCCACAGACATAGCTATTAACCTCGAAAACGAAGACTTTTGAAATAGGAAAAGAGCGTTTAATCACATTTTTTACCATGCGCAATCATAAAATAGTCTAATATCTTCATTTTTTCCACAGACATAGCTATTACCCCCAAAAACTAAAACTTTTGAAATAGGAAAAGAGCGTTTAATCACATTCTTTACCATGCGCTATCATAAAATAGTCTAATATCTTCATTTTTTCAACATACGTAGCTATTACCCTCGAAAACTAAAACTTTTGGAATAGGAAAAGAGCCTTTAATCACATTCTTTACCATTTGCAATCGTAAAATAGTCTAATATCTTCATTTTTTCAACATACGTAGCTATTACCCTCAAAAACTAAAACTTTTGAAATAGGAAAAGAGCCTTTAGTCACATTCTTTACCAAGTGCAATCCTAAAATAGTCTAATATCTTCATATTTTCCACAGACCTAGCTATTACCCTCGAAAACTAAAACTTTTGAAATAAGAAAAGAGCCTTTAATCACATTCTTTACCATTTGCAATCATAAAATTGTCTAATATCTTCATTTTTTCAACATACGTAGCTATTACCCTCGAAAACTAAAACTTTTGAAATAGGAAAAGAGCCTTTAATCACATTTTTTACCATGTGCAATCCTAAAATAGTCTAATATCTTCATTTTTTTCCACAGACCTAGCTGTTACCCTCGAAAACTAAAACTTTTGATATAGGAAAAGAGCTTTTAATCACATTCTTTACGATTTGCAATCATAAAATAGTCTAATATCTTCATTTTTTCAACATACGTAGCTATTACCCTCGAAAATTAAACTTTTGAAATAGGAAAAGATCCTTTAATCACATTCTTTACCAAGTACAATCATAAAATAGTCTAATATCTTCTTTTTTTCCACAGACCTAGCTACTACCCTCGAAAACTAAAACTTTTGAAATGGGGAAAAGAACCTTTAATCACATTCTTTACCATTTGTAATCATAAAATAGTCTAATAAATTCATTTTTTCAACATACGTAGCTATTTTCCTCGAAAACTAAAACTTTTGAAATAGGAAAAGAGCCTTTAATCACATTCTTTACCATTTGCAATCATAGAATATTCTAATATCTTCATGTTTTCCACGGACAAAGCTTTTACCCTCGAAAACTAAAACTTTTGACATAGGAAAAGAACCTTTAATCACATTCTTTACCATTTGCAATCATAAAATAGTCTAATATCTTCATTTTTTCAACATACGTAGCTATTACCCTCGAAAACTAAAACTTTTGAAATAAGAAAAGAGCCTTTAATCAGATTCTTTACCATTTGCAATCATAAAATTGTCTAATATCTTCATTTTTTCAACATACGTAGCTATTGCCCTCGAAAACTAAAACTTTTGAAATAGGAAAAGAGCCTTTAATCACATTCTTTACCATGTGCAATCCTAAAATAGTCTAATATCTTCATTTTTTCCTCAGACCTAGCTATTACCCTCGAAAACTAAAACTTTTGAAATAGGAAAAGAGCCTTTAATCACATTCTTTACGATTTGCAATCATAAAATAGTCTAATATCTTCATTTTTTCAACATACGTAGCAATTACCCTCGAAAACTAAAACTTTTGAAAGAAGAAAAGAACCTTTAATCACATTCTTTACTATTTACAATCATAAAATAGTCTAATATATTCATTTTTTCCACAGACAAAGCTATTACCCTCGAAAACTAAAACTTTTGAAATAGGAAAAGAGCCTTTAATCACATTCTTTACCATTTGAAATCATAAATAGTCTAATATCTTCATTTTTTCAACATACGTAGCTATTACCCTCAAAAACTAAAACTTTTGAAATAGTAAAAGAGCCTTTAATCACATTCTTTACCATTTGCAATCATAAAATAGTCTAATATCTTCATTTTTTCCACAGACAAAGCTATTACCCACGAAAACTAAAACTTTGGAAATAGGAAAAGAGCCTTTGAAAGAGCCTTGTTGAAAAAATGAAGATATTCTCAAAAAAAATTACAGACCGAGACACTGTGACACAAATAAAAACCGGGACACAGGGAATATAAAGGACGACTGGAGCACAGGGACACAATTATAATAGGGACGCCGGAAGGGCACAGGAGGGATATATAAATTACGACTGGGACACAGGGAATTTTTGATTAGCAATCACCATCAAAAAAGCTCAAGGGCAATCATTAGGTAAATGCAGTATAGATCTGAATACGGATTGTTTTCCCTCGGACAATTATATGTTGCATGTTCAAGAGTCGGTAAACCTGACAATCTTTTTATATGCACAGACAATGGGACAGCAAAGAATGTTGTATATTCGCAAGTATTAGGTAGTTAAAAACAAGTGTATATATATATATATATATATATATATATATATATATATATATATATATATATATATATATATATATATATATATATATATCATGAAAAGAGAAATAACCAATGCGACAGCACAAAAAAAAACATGAAAGAGACAGAAGGAGAAAACAAAACTGTTTTCCTAAATTAGTGACTAATATTGACCAGCACTTGAAGGCGGCCTTAACCCTACTCATCCATACAATCACATAGGTCAAACAGCATAGCCATACACAATCAACCATAAAGAATAATCCATGGACAGGCAGTCATGTCGTCAATAAGTATAAGTCGTCATTTACCAAACAATAGAAACAATAAAGACAAATAATTCAGAGGCAACAACCCAAAACAAGGGTTCATCAGGAGAATACACTTTCCTATAGGGTTTCGCCACATTAAATTCTCTACCCAGCCAAGTATTGTGGCTACCACAGAATATCCATGGCATCCACTTTTTTCTTGTAAGAGATTAAATAAAAATTTAAACTTATTATTAAGCAACATTAAAACTTAAAACAAACAGAAATTACTTCGTATATGAATGGGGCTTTTCCTCCTCAGCGCCTCGCTCTTTTCGCTAAAGTTTGACTCTTTCTCTTAACTCTATTTTTAAAACAGTAAGAAACATTAGCGTAAAGAGCCTGGCGTTGAGGAGGAAAAGCCCTTTTCATATAAGGAGTAATTTTTGTTTGTTTTAAGTTTTAATGTTGCTCCGGCGCTGTGGGCTTGGCAGACTTTACAGCTAGAAAGTGTCTAAAAGATTTGGTGGCCTTTAAAAAGGCCGTTTGGTAGGGGGACAGTTCAGGGGGACCATTAACCACCCAGGCCATACAATGTACGACCTTGACGCTATAGAGTGTAGACTACATCCATTGCAGTTACTGTCTTTCTCTTTCCATGTTCTCGGTAGGTGACAGCGTCACGAATAACATATTCGAAAAAAAGTTTAAGAACACCTCTTGTTTTCTCGTAAATTAGGCCAGATATACGTTTTACACCACTGCAGCGAGCCAGTCTTCTGATAGCTGGCTTTGTGATACCATGGATAGTGTCACGAAGAACTTTGCGATGACATTTTGTGCCATGTTTTCCAAGCCCCTTATCTCTTCCTGTCATATTAAATTCGGTGGAGTCGTCAACAGCTGTAAAGTCTTTGTCAAACTAAGAAATTTCCTTCAAAGCCCTCTCAATTTATACTATTAAAGTCTTTTCCGTCAAAATGTGACTCTGTCGCGTGGCTGGTGCTCCGTATAAATATAGCCACTAGGTATTGATTCATTTCATTTATTCGTTCTTTTAAATAGAGACAAACTATCAACATGGCTAGGCCAAACAAACTACAACAAAATCAACGGGCGGAAAGGCACCTAGAAAGCAGCTTGCGACCAAGGCAGCACGTAAGTCGGCTCCTGCTACCGAAAAACTTCGGTCTCCGTTGTGGTTCTTATGATTAGCTCCGTGCGAAAAGCTCTAATTTCAAAGTATTTTATATAAAGATTTTGATAATCCGACTGAAACTTTCAATTCTGAAGTAGCTACAATAACAGTAAAATTATTACTTGTTTCTTGTCAGAGATTAAATAAAAATTCTTGAGGTCTTGGTCTTTGCGACCAAGGCAGCACTTAAGTCGGCTCCTGCTACAGGAGGGGTGAAAAAACCACACAGTTACAGGCCCGGAACCTTAGCCCTGAGAGATATTCGTCGCTATCAAAAGAGTACCGAACTCTTAATAAGGAAATTGCCCTTTCAGAGACTTGTGCGAGAGATTGCCCAGGATTTCAAAACTGACTTGAGGTTCCAGAGTTTGGCTGTGAAGGCCTTACAAGAAGCCAGCGAGGTGTATTTAGTTGGACTTTTTGAGGATAACAACTTGTGTACCATTCACGCCAAAAGGGAAAATTGATCTGACTAATTTGTCTGCGCCAAAAATTTGTGTGTTTGAAAGAGCTTTTTAGGGCTTAATATAAAGCTATTCAAAAATAAACAAAAACTGCTCTTGTATGGTAAACATTTAGCATATCTTCTTTCAGGGCGGATCTGGAGCAAAATCTTGGGGAGGGGGAGTATGACAAGGGCACCAGTAAGCAAAATTGGGGGGGGGGGAGATAATTTGAAGAGGACGCCAATAATTGACCAGATCGACAAATTTACTTATAAAAGAGTGAAAAACGGAAAAATTGTAGTCGGGTGTGAAGTCCTCCACCCTGGATATGCCAGTGTCTTCTTTGAACTTAGAAGTGTTAACGTTTAAAGCAACGCTTGATATCAGTTATATATAGGTTGGATCAACTGATTAAGTTTTTTTTTATTTTTTTTTTATTTGATGCAGTACCTACTATTTAGGTAGGCTATTTCCTCATATGTGTTATTAGATATACTTTGTATTAAATTTTATTAATTCATGAAATCTCTATTACAAGTCAAGTTTATTACTATAATTACTGTCAAGAAACATCATTATTAATAATCTGCGAAATTTCTATATTTTGGAATCAACTCATGTTACAGTGGCGAAAAGGATAAAGACCTTTTGTTTACGACACCATATTTCTTTGTAACACATAAGGTACACTTTGCAAGACCCGTCAACTGTGTATAGTGTGCACTAGTTTGTGAACACAATTTTGAAAGTAGACAACTCCTGATAAGAAATTCCTTGTCAAGTTGGGGTCCCCAATAATTCCCAAAATACAATAGATTGGATCAACTGATTAAGTTTTTTTTTTATTTGATGTGGTTCCTGATATTAGACTATTTTATGATTGCAAATGGTAAAGAATGTGATTAAAGGCTCTTTTCCTATTTCAAAAGTTCTAGTTTTCGAGGGTAATAGCTACGTATGTTGAAAAAATGAAGATATTAGACTATTTTATGATTGCAAATGGTAAAGAATGTGATTAAAAGCTCTTTTCCTATGTCAAAAGTTTTAGTTTTCGAGGGTAATAGCTACGTATGTTGAAAAAATGAAGATATTAGACTATTTTAAGATTGAACATGGTAAAGAATGTGATTAAAGGCTCTTTTCCTATTTCAAAAGTGTTAGTTTTCGAGGGTAATAGCTACGTTTGTTGAAAAATGAAGATATTAGACTTTTTTATGATTCCAAATGGTAAAGAATGGGATTAAAGGCTCTTTTCCTATTTCAAAAGTTTTAGTTTTCGAGGGTAATAGCTACTTATGTTGAAAAAATGAAGATATTAGACTAGTTTATGATTGCAAATGGTAAAAAATGTGATGAAAGGCTCTTTTCCTGTTTCAAAAGTTTTAATTTTCGAGGGTAATAACTACGTATGTTGAAAAAATTAAGATATTAGACTATTTTATGATTGCAAATGGTAAAGAATGTGATTAAAGGCTCTTTTCCTATTTCAAAAGTTTTAGTTTTCGAGGGTAAGAGCTACGTATGTTGAAAAAATGAAGATATTAGACTATTTTATAATTAAAGAATGTGCTTAAAGGCTCTTTTCCTATGTCAAAAGTTTTAGTTTTCGAGGGTAATAGCCAAGTCTGTGGAAAAAATGAAGATATTAGACTATTTTATGATTGCACATGGTAAAGAATGTGCTTAAAGGCTCTTTTCCTATGTCAAGAGTTTTAGTTTTCGAGGGTAATAACTATGTCTATGGAAAAAATGAAGATATTAGACTATTTTATGATTGCAAATGGTAAAGAATGTGATTAAAGGCTCTTTTCCTATTTCAAAAGTTTTAGTTTTCGAGGGTAATAGCTACGTATGTTAAAAAAATGAAGATATTAGACTATTTTATGATTGCAAATGGTAAAGAATGTGATTAAAGGCTCTTTTCCTATGTCAAAAGTTTTAGTTTTCGAGGGTAATAGCTACGTATGTTGAAAAAATGAAGATATTAGACTATTTTATGATTAAAGAAAGTGCTTAGAGGCTCTTTTCCTATGTCAAAAGTTTTAGTTTTCGAGGGTAATAGCTACGTATGTTGAAAAAATGAAGATATTAGACTATTTTATGATTGCACATGGTAAAGAATGTGTTTAAAGGCTCTTTTCCTATGTCAAAAGTTTTAGTTTTCGAGTGTAATAGCTAAGTCTGTGGAAACAATGAAGATATTAGACTATTTTATGATTGCAAATGGTAAAGAATGTGATTAAAAGCTCTTTTTCTAATTCAAAAGTTTTAGTTTTCGGGGGCAAGAGCCTTGTCTGTGGAAAAAATGAAGATATTAGACAATTTTATGATTGAAAATGGTAAAGAATGTGATTAAAGGCTCTTTTCCTATTTCAAAAGTTTTAGTTTTCGAGCGTAATAGCTACGTATGTTGAAAAAATGAAGATATTAGATTATTTTATGATTGCAAATGTTAAAGAATGTGATTAAAGGCTCGTTTCCTATGTCAAAAGTTTTAGTTTTCGAGGGTAATAACTACGTATGTTGAAAAAATGAAGATATTAGACTATTTTATGATTACAAATGGTAAAGTATGTGATTAAAGGCTCTTTTCCTATGTCAAAAGTTTTAGTTTTCGAGGGTAATAGCTACGTATGTTGAAAAAATGAAGATATTAGACTGTTTTTTGATTGCAAATGGTAAAGAATGTGATTAAAGGCTCTTTTCCTATTTCAAAAGTTTTAGTTTTCGAGGGTAATAGCTACGTATGTTGAAAAAATGAAGATATTAGACTATTTTATGATTGCAAATGGTAAAGAATGTGATTAAAGGCTCTTTTCCTATTTCAAAAGTTTTAGTTTTCGAGAGTAATAGCTACGTATGTTGAAAAAATGAAGATATTAGACTATTTTATGATTGCACATGGTAAAGAATGTCAATTACGTGGTAAAGAATGGCAATTACAGGCACTTGCCTGTAATTGCTGGATAAAATTACGTTTTGACTAATAGGACTCGATTTGACTTGAAATAGGAAAAGAGCCTTTAATCACATTCTTTACCATTTACAGTCATAAAATAGTCTAATATCTTCATTTTTTCAACATACGTAGCTATTACCCTCAAAAACTAAAACTTTTGAAATAGGAAAAGAGCCTTTAATCACATTCTTTACCATGTGCAATCATAAAATAGTGTAATATCTTAATTTTTTCAACATACTTTGCTATTACCCTCGAAAACTAAAACATTTGACATAGGAAAAGAGCCTTTAATCACATTCTTTACCATGTGCAATCATAAAATAGTCTAAAATCTTCATTTTTTCCACAGACATAGCTATTACCCTCGAAAACTAAAACTTTTGAAATAGGAAAAGAACCTTTAATCACATTCTTTACCATTTGCAAGCATAAAATTGTCTAGTATCTTCATTTTTTCAACATACGTAGCTATTACCCTCGAAAACTAAAACATTTGACATAGGAAAAGAGCCTTTAATCACATTCTTTACCATTTGCAATCATAAAATAATCTAATATCTTCATTTTTTCAACATACGTAGATTACCCTCGAAAACTAAAACTTTTGAAATAGGAAAAGAGCCTTTAATCACATTCTTTACCATTTGCAATCATAAAATAGTCTAATATCTTCATTTTTTCAACATACGTAGCTATTACCCTCGAAAACTAAAACTTTTGACATAGGAAAAGAGCCTTTAATCACATACTTTACCATTTGTAATCATAAAATAGTCTAATATCTTCATTTTTTCAACATACGTAGCTATTACCCTCGTAAACTAAAACTTTTGAAATAGGAAAAGAGCCTTTAATCACATTCTTTACCATGTGCAATCATAAAATTGTCTAATATCTTCATTTTTTCCACAAACAAAGCTATTACCCTCGATAACTAAAACTTTTGAAATAGGAAAAGAGCCTTTAATCACATTCTTTACCATGTGCAATCATAAAATTGTCTAATATCTTCATTTTTTCCACATACAAAGCTATTACCCTCGAAAACTAAAACTTTTTACATAGGAAAAGAGCCTTTAATCACATTCTTTACCATTTGCAATCATAAAATAGTCTAATATCTTCATTTTTTCATCATACGTAGCTATTACCCTCGAAAACTAAAACTTTTGAAATAGGAAAAGAGCCTTTAATCACATTCTTTACCATGTGCAATCATAAAATTGTCTAATATCTTCATTTTTTCCATAGACAAAGCTCTTATCCTCGAAAACTAAAACTTTTAAAATAGGAAAAGAGCCTTTAATCACATTCTTTACGATTTGCTATCATAAAATAGTCTAATATCTTCATTTTTTCAACATACTTAGCTCTTACCGCAGAAAATTAAACTTTTGAAATAGGAAAAGAGCCTTTAATCACATTCTTTACCATTTGCAATCATATAATAGTCTAATATCTTCATTTTTTCCACAGACAAAGCTATTACCCTCGAAAACGAAAAGTTTTGAAATAGGAAAAGAGTGCAATATTTCAAAAGTTTCAAAAGTAAGTTTGAAACTTTTTTTCAACATACGTAGCTATTACCCTCGAAAACTAAAACTTTTGAAATAGGAAAAGAGCCTTTAATCACAATCTTTACCATGTGCAATCATAAAATAGTCTAATATCTTCATTTTTTCAACATACGTAGCTATTACCCTCGAAAACTAAAACTTTTGAAATAGGAAAAGAGCCTTTAATCACATTCTTTACCATTTGCAATCATAAAATAGTCTAATATCTTCATTTTTTCAATATACGTAGCTATTACCCTCGAAAACTAAAATTACAATCATAAAATAGTCTAGTATATTCATTTTTTCGACAGACAAAGCTATTACCCTCAAAACTAAAACTTTTGAAATAGGAAAACAGCCTTAAATCACATTTTTTACCATTTGCAATCATAAAATAGTCTAATGTCTTCATTTTTTCAACATACGTAGCTATTACCCTCGAAAACTAAAACTTTTGACATAGGAAAAGAGCCTTTAATCACATTCTTTACCATTTGCAATCATAAAATAATCTAATATCTTCATTTTTTCAACATACGTAGCTATTACCCTCGAAAACTAAAACTTTTGAAATAGGAAAAGAGCCTTTAATCACATTCTTTACCATTTGCAATCATAAAATAGTCTAATATCTTCATTTTTTCAACAAGGCTCTTTCAAAGGCTCTTTTCCTATTTCAAAAGTTTTAGTTTTCGAGGGTAATAGCTTTGTCTGAGGAAAAAATGAAGATATTAGACTATTTTATGATTGCAAATGGTAAAGAATGTGATTAAAGGCTCTTTTCCTATTTCAAAAGTTTTAGTTTTCGAGGGTAATAGCTACGTATGTTGAAAAAATGAAGATATTAGACTATTTTATGATTGCAAATGGTAAAGAATGTGATTAAAGGCTCTTTTCCTATTTCAAAAGTTTTAGTTTTCGAGGGTAATAGCTTTGTCTGTGGAAAAAATGAATATATTAGACTATTTTATGATTGTAAATAGTAAAGAATGTGATTAAAGGTCCTTTTCTTCTTTCAAAAGTTTTAGTTTTCGAGGGTAATAGCTACGTATGTTGAAAAAATGAAGATATTAGACTATTTTAGGATTGCATATGGTAAATAATGTGATTAAAAGCTCTTTTCCTATTTCAAAAGTTTTAGTTTTCGAGGGTAATAGCTACGTATGTTGAAAAAAATGAAGAAATTAGACAATTTTATGATTGCGAATGGTAAAGAATGTGATTAAAGGCTCTTTTCTTATTTCAAAAGTTTTAGTTTTCGAGGGTAATAGCTACTTATTTTGAAAAAATGAAGATATTAGACTATTTTAAGATTGCAAATGGTAAAGAATGTGATTAAAGGCTCTTTTCCTATTCCAAAAGTTTTAGTTTTCGAGGGTAATAGCTTTGTCTGTGGAAAAAATGAAGATATTAGACTATTCTATGATTGCAAATGGTAAAGAATGTGATTAAAGGCTCTTTTCCTATTTCAAAAGTTTTAGTTTTCGAGGAAAATAGCTACGTATGTTGAAAAAAAGAAGATATTAGACTATTTTATGATTACAAATGGTGAAGAATGTGATTAAAGGCTCTTTTCCTATTTCAAAAGTTTTACTTTTCGAGGGTAGTAGCTAGGTCTGTGGAAAAAATGAAGATATTAGACTATTTTATGATTGTACATGGTAAAGAACGTGATTAAAGGCTCTTTTCCTATTTCAAAAGCTTTAGTTTTCGAGGGTAATAGCTACGGATGTTGAAAAAATGAAGATTTTAGACTATTTTGTGATTGCAAATCGTAAAGAATGTGATTAAAGGCTCTTTTCCTATTTCAAAAGTTTTAGTTTTCGAGGGTAATAGCTAGATCTGTGGAAAAAATGAAGATATTAGACTATTTCAGGATTGCATATGGTAAAGAATGTGATTAAAGGCTCTTTTCCTATTTCAAAAGTTTTAGTTTTCGAGGGTAATAGCTACGTATGTTGAAAAAATGAAGATATTAGACAATTTTATGATTGCAAATGGTAAAGAATGTTATTAAAGGCTCTTTTCTTATTTCAAGAGTTTTAGTTTTCGAGGGTAATAGCTACTTATTTTGAAAAATGAAGATATTAGACTATTTTAAGATTGCAAATGATAAAGAATGTGATTAAAGGCTCTTTTCCTATTCCAAAAGTTTTAGTTTTCGAGGGTAATAGCTACGTTTGTTAAAAAAATGAAGATATTAGACTATTTTATGATTGCAAATGGTAAAGAATGTGATTAAAGGCTCTTTTCCTATGTCAAAAGTTTTAGTTTTCGAGGGTAATAGCTTTGTCTGTAGAAAAATGAAGATATTAGACTATTCTATGATTGCAAATGGTAGAGAGTGTGATTAAAGGCTCTTTTCCTATTTCAAAAGTTTTAGTTTTCGAGGAAAATAGCTACGTATGTTGAAAAAATGAAGATATTAGACTATTTTATGATTGCAAATGGTAAAGAGTGTGATTAAAGGCTCTTTTCCTATTTCAAAAGTTTTAGTTTTCGAGGGTAATAGCTAGGTCTGTGGAAAAAATGAAGATATTAGACTATTTTATGATTGCACGTGGTAAAGAATGTGATTAAAGGCTCTTTTCCTATTTCAAAAGTTTTAGTTTTCAAGGGTAATAGCTACGTATGCTGAAAAAATGAAGATATTAGACTATTTTATGATTGCAAATGGTAAAGAATGTGATTAAAGGCTCTTTTCCTATTTCAAAACTTTTAGTTTTCGAGGGTAATAGCTACGTATGTTGAAAAAATGAAGATATTAGACTATTTTATTATTGCAAATGGTAAAGAATGTGATTAAAGGCTCTTTCCCTATTTCAAAAGTTTTAGTTTTTGAGGGTAATAGCTTTGTCTGTGGAAAAAATGAAGATATTAGACTATTCTATGATTGCAAATTGTAAAGAATGTGATTAAAGGCTCTTTTCCTATTTCAAAAGTTT
This sequence comes from Artemia franciscana, assembly GCF_032884065.1. Lineage (NCBI taxonomy): Eukaryota > Metazoa > Arthropoda > Branchiopoda > Anostraca > Artemiidae > Artemia > Artemia franciscana. The sequence goes on from NW_027063600.1 coordinate 12,540, forward strand.
TAGTTTTCGAGGAAAATAGCTACGTATGTTGAAAAAAAGAAGATATTAGACTATTTTATGATTACAAATGGTGAAGAATGTGATTAAAGGCTCTTTTCCTATTTCAAAAGTTTTAGTTTTCGAGGGTAGTAGCTAGGTCTGTGGAAAAAATGAAGATATTAGACTATTTTATGATTGTACATGGTAAAGAATGTGATTAAAGGCTCTTTTCCTATTTCAAAAGCTTTAGTTTTCGAGGGTAATAGCTACGGATGTTGAAAAAATGAAGATTTTAGACTATTTTATGATTGCAAATCGTAAAGAATGTGATTAAAGGCTCTTTTCCTATTTCAAAAGTTTTAGTTTTCGAGGGTAATAGCTAGATCTGTGGAAAAAATGAAGATATTAGACTATTTTAGGATTGCACATGGTAAAGAATGTGATTAAAGGCTCTTTTCCTATTCCGAAAGTTTTAGTTTTCGAGGGTAATAACTACGTATGTTGAAAAAATGAAGATATTAGACAATTTTATGATTGCAAATGGTAAAGAATGTGATTAAAGGCTCTTTTCTTATTTCAAAAGTTTTAGTTTTCGAGGGTAATAGCTACGTTTGTTAAAAAAATGAAGATATTAGACTATTTTATAATTGCAAATGGTAAAGAATGTGATTAAAGGCTCTTTTCCTATGTCAAAAGTTTTAGTTTTCGAGGGTAATAGCTTTGTCTGTGGAAAAAATGAAGATATTAGACTATTCTATGATTGCAAATGGTAGAGAGTGTGATTAAAGGCTCTTTTCCTATTTCAAAAGTTTTAGTTTTCGAGAAAAATAGCTACGTATGTTGAAAAAATGAAGATATTAGACTATTTTATGATTGCAAATGGTAAAGAGTGTGATTAAAGGCTCTTTTCCTATTTCAAAAGTTTTAGTTTTCGAGGGTAATAGCTAGGTCTGTGGAAAAAATGAAGATATTAGACTATTTTATGATTGCACATGGTAAAGAATGTGATTAAAGGCTCTTTTCCTATTTCAAAAGTTTTAGTTTTCAAGGGTAATAGCTACGTATGTTGAAAAAATGAAGATATTAGACTATTTTATGATTGCAAATGGTAAAGAATGTGATTAAAGGCTCTTTTCCTATTTCAAAACTTTTAGTTTTCGAGGGTAATAGCTACGTATGTTGAAAAAATGAAGATATTAGACTATTTTATGATTGCAAATGGTAAAGAATGTGATTAAAGGCTCTTTCCCTATTTCAAAAGTTTTAGTTTTTGAGGGTAATAGCTTTGTCTGTGGAAAAAATGAAGATATTAGATTATTTTGTGATTGCAAATGGTAAAGAATGTGATTAAAGGCTCTTTTACTATTTCAAAAGTTTTAGTTTTCGAGGGTAATAGCTACGTATGTTGAAAAAATGAATATATTAGACTATTTTATGATTGTAAATAGTAAAGAATGTGATTAAAGGCTCTTTTCCTCTTTCAAAAGTTTTAGTTTTCGAGGGTAATAGCTACGTATGTTGAAAAAATAAAGATATTAGACTATTTTATGATTGCAAATGGTAAAGAATGTGACTAAAGGCTCTTTTCCTATTTCAAAAGTTTTAGTTTTCGAGGGTAATAGCTAGGTCTGTGGAAAAAATGAAAATATTAGACAATTTTATGATTACACATGGTAAAGAATGTGATTTAAGGCTCTTTTCCTATTTCAAACGCTTTAGTTTTCGAGGGTAATAGCTACGTATGTTGAAAAAATGAAGATATTAGACTATTTTATGATTGCAAATGGTAAAGAATGTGATTAAAGGCTCTTATCCTATTTCAAAAGTTTTAGTTTTCGAGGGTAATAGCTACGTATGTTGAAAAAATGAAGATATTAGACAATTTTATGATTGCAAATGGTAAAGAATGTGATTAAAGGCTCTTTTCCTATGTCAAAAGTTTTAGTTTTCGAGGGTAATAGCTACGTATGTTGAAAAAATGAAGATATTAGACAATTTTTATGATTGCATTAGACTATTTTATGGTCGTCATTTGTGTCCCGGTGTCCCGGTCTGTGATTTCTCTTCGAACAATCCCTGTGTCCCGGTCGTCATTTATATATCTTCCCTGTGCCCCCGTCCTCCCCTTTGTAGTTGTGTCACTGTGTCCCGGTCGTCATTTATATTCCCTGTGTCCCGGTGTCCCAGTCTGTAATTTCTCTTTGAGGTTCCCGGTCGTCATTTATATTCCCTTCATCCCGGTGTCCCGGTCGTCATTTGTGTCCCGGTCTGTAATTTCATCAATTGACAAACATGACGTCAGTCGACATACAATTTCATGACGCATACAGCTCAATCCTTACAATGACGTCAGTCGACAAACCTGACGTCACTCGACAGACACACAGACAAATCATTTTTATATATATAGATATATAGCTGTTGGGGGGTTTCGGGGGGGGGGTGTTCGCGCCCCCCAAGCCCCCCGCCCTCGTAAGTCGTTACACGCCATATTAGTTACCTGCCATTGTAGTTGTGTCCCTTTGTCCCACCTCTGAATTGAGATAGATATAAATATATATATTTTTAACTACATAAAACTTGCGAATATACTACATTCTTCGCTGTCCAATTTAACTACGTAAAACTTACGAATATACGACATTCTTCTATGTCCCATTGTTTGTGCATATAAATAGATTGTTAGGTTTTCCGACTCTTGAACATGCAACATAAAATTGTCCATGGGAAAAGCAATCCGTATTCAGATCTATACCTGATTATTCTAATGATTGCCCTTTAGCTTTGTTGATGCTGATTGCTAATCAAACATTCCCTCTGTCCCCGTCGTCATTTATATATCCCCCTGTGCCCCCCGGCACCACCCTTGTAGTTGTGTCCCTGCGTCCTGGTCGTCATTTATATTCCCAGTATTCCGGTCGTCATTTGTGTCCCGGTGTCCCAGTCTGTACTTTCTCTTTGAGTGTCGAGGTCGTCATTTATATTCCCTGTGTCCCGGTGTCCCGGTCATCATTTTCGTCCCGGTTGTCATTTGTGTCACGATGTCCCGGTCTTTAATTTCGTCAGTCGACAAACATGACGTCAGTCGACACACAAACATGACGTCACTCGACGGACACAAAGACAACTTATTTTTATATGTATCTATACTAGCTGTTGGGGTGGCGCTTCGTGCCACTCCAACACCTAGGTGGTGGGGGTGATTCGCGCCCCTTAAGCCGTGCCACGCGCGTAAGTGGTTACGCGCCATTGTAGTTGTGTCCCTGTGTTCCACTTGTGAATATAAATATATATATATATATATATATATATATATATATATATATATATGTACAAGCAAATTGTGGGAATTCCCATGGGGGGGAATGCCAGCCCAGTTTTAGCTGACTTGTTTTTAAGTCAACTACAATATAAATATATGGTGGATAAGAATAATCCAATTAATTTAAAACATGCTTTGTCAAATAATAAAAGATATTTGGATGATATTTTGGTCTTAATAAGGATTTCATTTATATTTCTAAAAATATATATCCATCAGAGCTTATTCTTGAGCCTAGTCATGGCGCTGGTCATGATGATCATTTCTTAGATTTAAATATTAATATTTGTGATAATAATAAATTAAGTTTTAAAATATATAATAAAACGGATGATTTTGATTTTGAAGTGATTAGTTTCCCATTCCCTGAAAGTAATATACACTCAAATATCACATATTCAGCGTTTTTCTCACAGTTACATCGTTATGCAAGGATTTGTAGTAATTATATTGATTTTAAAGATAGATGTAAAATCTTAAGCCAAAAATTGATATAAAGAGGTTGTTTCTGTAAATAAATTAACTTGGCAATTTAAAAAATTTAGTTTTTATTATAACGAACTTTTAAATAAATATCAAAAGAATTATCTAGAAGTACTTAAAGAAATTTTCAACTAATTTCGGAGGTTCGAGAAATGTTGTCGCAGTGCCATTTATTTTGAATTGTGTTTCTAATTGAGCGGATTTTTTTAAGAAATAGCCACATGGTAAAGATATATATATATATATATATATATATATATATATATATATATATATATATATATAAATATATATATATATATATATATATATATATATATATATATATATATATATATATATATATATATATATATATATATATATGTATATATATATACATATATATATATGTATATTTTTATATTCACAGGTGGAACACAGGGACACAACTACAATGGCGCGTTACCACTTACGCGCGCGGGAGGGCTTAGGGGGCGCGAATCACCCCCACCAACTAGGTGTTGGAGTGGCACGAAGCGCCACCCCAACAGCTAGTATAGATATATATAAAAATAAGTTGTCTTTGTGTCCGTCGAGTGACGTCATGTTTGTTTGTCGACTGACGTCATGTTTGTCGACTGACGAAATTAAAGACCGGGACATCGGGACACAAATGACAACCGGGACGAAAATGATGACCGGGACACCGGGACACAGGGAATATAAATGACGACCTCGACACTCAAAGAGAAAGTACAGACTGGGACACCGGGACACAAATGACGATCGAAATACTGGGAATATAAATGACGACCAGGACACAGGGACACAACTACAAGGGGTGTGCCGGGGGGCACAGGGGGATATATAAATTACGACTGGGACACAGGGAATTTTTGATTAGCAATCACCATCAAAAAAGCTCAAGGGCAATCATTAGAAAAATGCGGTATAGATCTGAATACGGATTGTTTTCCCTCGGACAATTATATGTTGCATGTTCAAGAGTCGGTAAACCTGACAATCTTTTTATATGCACAGACAATGGGACAGCAAAGAATGTTGTATATTCGCAAGTATTAGGTAGTTAAAAACAAGTATATATATATATATATATATATATATATATATATATATATATATATATACATATATATATATATATATATATATATATATATATATATATATATATATATATATATATATATATATATATATATATATATATATATATATATATATATATATATATATATATATATATATATATATATATCATGAAAAGACCAAAAAAAAAAAACATGAAAGAGACAGAAGGAGAAAACAAAACTGTTTTCCTAAATTAGTGACTAATGTAGACCAGCACTTGAAGGCGGCCTTAACCCTACTCATCCATACAATCACATAGGTCAAACAGCATAGCCATACACACTCAACCATAAAGAATAATCCATGGACAGGCAGTCATGTCGTCAATAAGTATAAATCGTCATTTACCAAACAATAGAAACAATAAAGACAAATAATTCAGAGGCAACAACCCAAAACAAGGGTTCATCAGGAGAATACACTTTCCTATAGGGTTTCGCCACATTAAATTTTCTACCCAGCCAAGTATTGTGGCTACCACGGAATATCCATGGCATTCACTTTTTTCTTGTACGAGATTAAATAAAAATTTAAACTTATTATTAAGCAACATTAAAACTTAAAACAAACAGAAATTACTCCGTATATGAATGGGGCTTTTCCTCCTCAGCGCCTCGCTCTTTTCGCTAAAGTTTGACTCTTTCTCTTAACTCTATTTTTAAAACAGTAAGAAACATTAGCGTAAAGAGCCTGGCGTTGAGGAGGAAAAGCCCTTTTCATATAAGGAGTAATTTTTGTTTGTTTTAAGTTTTAATGTTGCTCCGGCGCTGTGGGCTTGGCAGACTTTACAGCTAGAAAGTGTCTAAAAGATTTGGTGGCCTTTAAAAAGGCCGTTTGGTAGGGGGACAGTTCAGGGGGACCATTAACCCCCAAGGCCATACAAATTACGACCTTGACGCTACAGAGCGTAGACTACATCCATTGCAGTTACTGTCTTTCTTTTTCCATGTTCTGTGTAGGTGACAGCGTCACGAATAACATATTCGAAAAAAAGTTTAAGAACACCTCTGGTTTCCTCGTAAATTAGGCCAGATATACGTATTACACCACTGCGGCGAGCCAGTCTTCTGATAGCTGGCTTTGTGATACCATGGATAGTGTCACGAAGAACTTTGCGATTACGTTTTGCGCCATGTTTTCCAAGCCCCTTATCTCTTCCTGTCATATTAAATTCGGTGGAGTTCTTCAACAGCTGTAAAGTTTTTGTCAAACTAAGAAATTTCCTTCAAAGCCCTCTCAATTTATACTATTAAAGTCTTTTCCGTCAAAATGTGACTCTGTCGCGCGGCTGGTGCTCCGTATAAATATAGCCACTAGGTATTGATTCATTTCATTTATTCGTTCTTTTAAATAGAGGCAAACTATCAACATGGCTAGGCCAAACAAACAACAACAAAATCAACGGGCGGAAAGGCACCTAGAAAGTAGCTTGCGACCAAGGCAGCACGTAAGTCGGCTCCTGCTACCGAAAAACCTCGGTCTCCGTTGTGGTTCTTATGATTAGCTCCGTGCGAAAAGCTCTAATTTCAAAGTATTTTATATAAAGATTTTGATAATCAGACTGAAACTTTCAATTCTGAAGTAGCTACAATAACAGCAAAATTATTACTTGTTTCTTGTCCGAGATTAAATAAAAATTCTTGAGGTCTTGGTCTTTGCGACCAAGGCAGAACTTAAGTCGGCTCCTGCTACCGGAGGGGTGAAAAAACCACACAGATACAGGCCCGGAACCTTAGCCCTGAGAGAAATTCGTCGCTATCAAAAGAGTACCTAACTCTTAATAAGGACATTGCCCTTTCAGAGACTTGTGCGAGAGATTGCCCAGGATTTCAAAACTGACTTGAGGTTCCAGAGTTTGGCTGTGAAGGCCTTACAAGAAGCCAGCGAGGTGTATTTAGTTGGACTTTTTGAGGATAACAACTTGTGTACCATTCAAGCCAAAGGGGAAAATTGATTTGACTAATTTGTCTGCGCCAAAAATTTGTGTGTTTGAAAGAGCTTTTTAGGGCTTAATATAAAGCTATTCAAAAATAAACAAAAATTGCTCTTGTATGGTAAACATTTAGCATATCTTCTTTCAGGGCGGATCTGGAGCAAAATCTTGGGGAGGGGGGAGTATGACAAGGGCACCAGTAAGCAAAATTGGGGGGGGGGGAGATAATTTGAAGAGGACGCCAATAATTGACCAGATCGACAAATTTACTTATAAAAGAGTGAAAAACGGAAAATTTGTGGTCGGGTGTGAAGTCCTCCACCCTGGATATGCCAGTGTCTTCTTTGGACTTTGAAGTGTTAACGTTTAAAGCAACGCTTGATATCAGTTATATATAGGTTGGATCAACTGATTAAGTTTTTCTTTATTTTTTTTTTTTATTTGATGCAGTACCTACTATTTAGGTAGGCTATTTCCTCATATGTGTTATTTGATATACTTTACATGAAATTTTATTAATTCATGAAATCTCTATTACAAGTCAAGTTTATTACTATAATTACTGTCAAGAAAAATCATTATTAATAATCTGCGAAATTTCTATATTTTGGAATCAACTCATGTTACAGTGGCAAAAAGGATAAAGACCTTTTGTTTACGACACCATATTTCTTTGTAACACATAAGGTACACTTCGCGAGACCCGTCAACTGTGCATAGTGTGCACTAGTTTGTGAACACAATTTTGAAAGTAGACAACTCCTGATAAAAATTCCTTGTCAAGTTGGGGTCCCCAATAATTCCCAAAATACAATAGAATGGATCAACTAGAGATTGGATCAAAATACAAAAGATTGGATCAATAGATTTTTATTTGATGTGGTTCCTGATATTAGACTATTTTATGATTGCAAATGGTAAAGAATGTGATTAAAGGCTCTTTTCCTATTTAAAAAGTTCTAGTTTTCGAGGGTAATAGCTACGTATGTTGAAAAAATGAAGATATTAGACTATTTTATGATTGCAAATGGTAAAGAATGTGATTAAAGGCTCTTTTCCTATGTCAAAAGTTTTAGTTTTCGAGTGTAGTAGCTACCTATGTTGAAAAAATGAAGATATTAGACTATTTTATGATTGCACATGGTAAAGAATGTGATTAAAGGCTCTTTTCCTATTTCAACAGTATTAGTTTTCGAGGGTAATAGCTACGTTTGTTGAAAAATGAAGATATTAGACTATTTTCTGATTCCAAATGGTAAAGAATGTGATTAAAGGCTCTTTTCCTATTTCAAAAGTTTTAGTTTTCGAGGGTAATAGCTACGTATGTTGAAAAAATGAAGATATTAGACTATTTTATGATTGCAAATGGTAAAGAATGTGATTAAAGGCTCTTTTCCTGTTTCATAAGTTTTAGTTTTCGAGGGTAATAGCTACGTATGTTGAAAAAATGAAGATATTAGACTATTTTATGATTGCAAGTGGTAAAGAATGTGATTAAAGGCTCTTTTCCTATTTCAAAAGTCTTAGGTTTCGAGGGTAAGAGCTACGTATGTTGAAAAAATGAAGATATTAGACTATTTTATGATTAAAGAATGTGCTTAAAGGCTCTTTTCCTATGTCAAAAGTTTTAGTTTTCGAGGGTAATAGCTAAGTCTCTGGAAAAAATGAAGATATTAGACTATTTTATGATTGCACATGGTAAAGAATGTGCTTAAAGGCTCTTTTCCTATGTCAAAAGTTTTAGTTTTCGAGGGTAATAGCTATGTCTATGGAAAAAATGAAGATATTAGACTATTTTATGATTGCAAATGGTAAAGAATGTGATTAAAGGCTCTTTTCCTATTTCAAAAGTTTTAGTTTTCGGGAGTAAGAGCTTTGTCTGTGGAAAAAATGAAGATATTAGACAATTTTATGATTGCACATGGTAAAGAATGTGATTAAAGGCTCTTTTCCTATTTCAAAAGTTTTAGTTTTCGAGGGTAATAGCTACGTATGTTGAAAAAATGAAGATATTAGATTATTTTATGATTAAAGAATGTGCTTAAAGGCTCTTTTCCTATGTCAAAAGTTTTAGTTTTCGAGGGTAATAGCTACGTATGTTGAGAAAATGAAGATATTAGACTATTTTATGATTGCACATGGTAAAGAATGTGCTTAAAGGCTCTTTTCCTATGTCAAAAGTTATAGTTTTCGAGTGTAATAGCTATGTCTGTGGAAAAAATGAAGATATTAGACTATTTTATGATTGCAAATGGTAAAGAATGTGATTCAAAGCTCTTTTCCTATTTCAAAAGTTTTAGTTTTCGGGGGTAAGAGCCTTATCTGTGGAAAAAATGAAGATATTAGACAATTTTATGATTGCACATGGTAAAGAATGTGATTAAAGGCTCTTTTCCTATTTCAAAAGTTTTAGTTTTCGAGGGTAATAGCTACGTATGTTGAAAAAATGAAGATATTAGACTATTTTATGATTGCAAACGGTAAAGAATGTGATTAAAGGCTCTTTTCCTATGTCAAAAGTTTTAGTTTTCGAGGGTAATAGCTACGTATGTTGAAAAAATGAAGATATTAGACTATTTTATGATTAAAGAATGTGCTTAAAGGCTCTTTTCCTATGTCAAAAGTTTTAGTTTTCGAGGGTAATAGCTAAGTCTCTGGAAAAAATGAAGATATTAGACTATTATATGATTGCACATGGTAAAGAATGTGCTTAAAGGCTCTTTTCCTATGTCAAAAGTTTTACTTTTCGAGGGTAATAGCTATGTCTATGGAAAAAATGAAGATATTAGACTATTTTATGATTGCAAATGGTAAAGAATGTGATTAAAGGCTCTTTTCCTATTTCAAAAGTTTTAGTTTTCGGGAGTAAGAGCTTTGTCTGTGGAAAAAATGAAGATATTGGACAATTTTATGATTGCACATGGTAAAGAATGTGATTAAAGGCTCTTTTCCTATTTCAAAAGTTTTAGTTTTCGAGGGTAATAGCTACGTATGTTGAAAAAATGAAGATATTAGACTATTTTATGATTAAAGAATGTGCTTAAAGGCTCTTTTCCTATGTCAAAAGTTTTAGTTCTCGAGGGTAATAGCTACGTATGTTGAAAAAATGAAGATATTAGACTATTTTATGATTGCACATGGTAAAGAATGTGCTTAAAGGCTCTTTTCCTATGTCAAAAGTTTTAGTTTTCGAGTGTAATAGCTATGTCTGTGGAAAAAATGAAGATATTAGACTATTTTATGATTGCAAATGGTAAAGAATGTGATTCAAAGCTCTTTTCCTATTTCAAAAGTTTTAGTTTTCGGGGGTAAGAGCCTTATCTGTGGAAAAAATGAAGATATTAGACAATTTTATGATTGCACATGGTAAACAATGTGATTAAAGGCTCTTTTCCTATTTCAAAAGTTTTAGTTTTCGAGGGTAATAGCTACGTATGTTGAAAAAATGAAGATATTAGACTATTTTATCATTGCAAACGGTAAAGAATGTGATTAAAGGCTCTTTTCCTATGTCAAAAGTTGTAGTTTTCGAGGGTAATAGCTACGTATGTTGAAAAAATGAAGATATTAGACTATTTTATGATTGCAAATGCTAAAGAATGTGATTAAAGGCTGTTTTCTATGTCAAAAGTTTTAGTTTTCGAGGGTAATAGCTACGTATGTTGAAAAAATGAAGATATTAGACTATTTTATGATTGCAAATGGTAAAGAATGTGATTAAAGGCTCTTTTCCTATTTCAAAAGTTTTAGTTTTCGAGGGTAATAGCTACGTATGTTGAAAAAATGAAGATATTAGACTATTTTACGATTGCATATAGTAAAGAATGTCAATTACATGGTAAAGAATGGCAATTACAGGCACTTGCCTGTAATTGCTGGATAAAATTACGTTTTGACTCGATAGGACTCGATTTGACTTGAAATAGGAAAAGAGCCTTTCTCAAAGAGAAAGAACAGACTGGGACACCGGGACACAAATGACGACCGGAATACTGGGAATATAAATGACGACCAGGACACAGGGACACAACTACAAGGGGGGTGCCAGGGGGCACAGGGGGATATATAAATGACGACGGGGACACAGGGAATGTTTGATTAGCAATCAGCATCAACAAAGCTAAAGGGCAATCATTAGAATAATCAGGTATAGATCTGAATACGGATTGCTTTTCCCATGGACAATTTTATGTTGCATGTTCAAGAGTTAGGTAAACCTAACAATCTATTTATATGCACAAACAATAGGACATGGAAGAATGTTGTATATTCTTAAGTTTTACGTAGTTAAATTGGACAGCGAAGAATGTTGTATATTCGCAAGTTTTATGTAGTTCAAAAAATATATATATTTATATCCATCTCAATTCACAGGTGGAACACAGGGACACAACTACAATGGCAGGTAACTAATATGGCGTGTAACGACTTACGCGCGCGGGGGGCTTGGGGGCGCGATGCCCCAACAAGCCCCCCCCCCCAACAGCTATATATCTATATATATAAAAATAAGTTGTCTATGTGTCTGTCGAGTGACTTCAGGTTTGTCGACTGACGTCATTGTAAGGATTGAGCTGTATGCGTCATGAAATTGTTTGTCGACTGACGTAATGTTTGTCAACTGATGAAATTACAGACCGGGACACAAATGACGACCGGGACACGGGGATACAGGGAATATAAATGACGACCGGGAACCTCAAAGAGAAATTACAGACTGGGACACCGGGACACAGGGAATATAAATGCCGACCGGGACACAGTGACACAACTACAAAGGGGACGACGGGGGTACAGGGAAGATATATAAATGACGACCGGGACACAGGGATTGTTCGGAGAGAAATTACAGACCGGGACACCGGGAAACAAATGACGACCGGGATGCTGGGACACAGGGAATATAAATGACGACCTCGACACTCAAAGACAAAGTACAGACTGGGACACCGGGACACAAATGACGACCGGAATACTGTGAATATAAATGACGACCTGGACACAGGGACACAACTACAAGGGGGTTGCCAGGGGGCACAGGGGGATATATAAATGACGACGGGGACACAGGGAATGTTTGATTAGCAATCAGCATCAACAAAGCTAAAGGGCAATCGTTAGAATAATCAGGTATAGATCTGAATACGGATTGCTTTTCCCATGGACAATTTTATGTTGCATGTTCAAGAGTTAGGTAAACCTAACAATCTATTTATATGCACAAACAATAGGACATGGAAGAATGTTGTATATTCTTAAGTTTTACGTAGTTAAATTGGACAGCGAAGAATGTTGTATATTCGCAAGTTTTATGTAGTTCAAAAAATATATATATTTATATCTATCTCAATTCACAGGTGGGACACAGGGACACAACTACAATGGCAGGTAACTAATATGGCGTGTAACGACTTACGCGCGCGGGGGGCTTGGGGGCGCGATGCCCCCCAAGCCCCCCCCCAACAGCTATATATCTATATATATAAAAATAAGTTGTCTATGTGTCTGTCGAGTGACTTCAGGTTTGTCGACTGACGTCATTGTAAGGATTGAGCTGTATGCGTCATGAAATTGTTTGTCGACTGACGTAATGTTTGTCAACTGATGAAATTACAGACCGGGACACAAATGACGACCGGGACACGGGGATACAGGGAATATAAATGACGACCGGGAACCTCAAAGAGAAATTACAGACTGGGACACCGGGACACAGGGAATATAAATGACGACCGGGACACAGTGACACAACTACAAAGGGGACGACGGGGGTACAGGGTATGATATATAAATGACGACCAGGACACAGGGATTGTTCGAAGAGAAATTACAGACCGGGACACGGGGAAACAAATGAGGACCGGGATGCTGGGACACAGGGAATATAAATGACGACCTCGACACTCAAAGAGAAAGTACAGACTGGGACACCGGGACACAAATGACGACCGGAATACTGGGAATATAAATGACGACCAGGACACAGGGACACAACTACAAGGGGGGTGCCAGGGAGCACAGGGGTATATATAAATGACGACGGGGACACAGGAAATGTTTGATTAGCAATCAGCATCAACAAAGCTAAAGGGCAATCATTAGAATAATCAGGTATAGATCTGAATACGGATTGCTTGTCCCATGGACAATTTTATGTTGCATGTTCAAGAGTTAGGTAAACCTAACAATCTATTTATATGCACAAACAATAGGACATGGAAGAATGTTGTATATTCTTAAGTTTTACGTAGTTAAATTGGACAGCGAAGAATGTTGTATATTCGCAAGTTTTATGTAGTTCAAAAAATATATATATTTATATCTATCTCAATTCACAGGGACACAACTACAATGGCAGGTAACTCATATGGCGTGTAACGACTTACGCACGCGGGGGGCATGGGGGTGCGATGCCCCCCCAAGCCCCCCCCCCCAACAGCTACATATCTATATATATATAAAAATAAGTTGTCTGTGTGTCTGTCGAGTGACTTCAGGTGTGTCGACTGACGTCATTGTAAGGATTGAGCTGTATGCGTCATGAAATTGTTTGTCGACTGACGTCATGTTTGTCAACTGATGAAATTACAGACCGGGACACAAATGACGACCGGGATATGGGGATACAGGGAATATAAATGACGACCAGGAACCTCAAAGAGAAATTACAGACTGGGACACCGGGACACAGGGAATATAAATGACGACCGGGACACAGTGACACAACTACAAAGGGGACGACGGGGGTACAGGGAAGATATATAAATGACGACCGAGACACAGGGATGGTTCGAAGAGAAATTACAGACCGGAACACCGTGAAACAAATGACGACCGGGATGCTGGGACAAAGGGAATATAAATGACGACCTCGACACTCAAAGAGAAAGTACAGACTGGGACACCGGGACACAAATGACGACCGGAATACTGGGAATATAAATGACGACCAGGACACAGGGACACAACTACAAGGGGGGTGCCAGGGAGCACAGGGGGATATATAAATGACGACGGGGACACAGGGAATGTTTGATTAGCAATCACCATCAACAAAGCTAAAGGGCAATCATTAGAATAATCAAGTATAGATCTGAATACGGATTGCTTTTCCCATGGACAATTTTATGTTGCATGTTCAAGAATTAGGTAAACCTAACAATCTATTTATATGCACAAACAATAGGACATGGAAGAATGTTGTATATTCTTAAGTTTTACGTAGTCAAATTGGACAGCGAAGAATGTTGTATATTCGCAAGTTTTATGTAGTTCAAAAAATATATATATTTATATCTTTCTCAATTCACAGGTGGGACACAGGGACACAACTACAATGGCAGGTAACTAATATGGCGTGTAACGACTTACGCGCGCGGGGGGCTTGGGGGCGCGATGCCCCCCCAAGCCCCCTACACAGCTATATATCTATATATATAAAAATAAGTTGTCTGTGTGTCTGTCGAGTGACTTCAGGTGTGTCGTCTGACGTCATTGTAAGGATTGAGCTGTATGCGTCTTGAAATTGTTTGTCGACTGACGTCATGTTTGTCAACTGATAAAATTACAGACCGGGACACAAATGACGACCGGGACACGGGGATACAGGGAATATAAATGACGACCGGGAACCTTAAAGAGAAATTACAGACTGGGACACCGGGACACAGGGAATATAAATGACGACCGGGACACAGTGACACAACTACAAAGAGGACGACGGGGGTACAGGGAAGATATATAAATGACGACCGGGACACAGGGATTGTTCGAAGAGAAATTACAGACCGGGACACCGGGAAACAAATGACGACCGGGATGCTGGGACACAGGGAATATAAATGACGACCTCGACACTCAAAGAGAAAGTACAGACTGGGACACCGGGACACAAATGACGACCGGAATACTGGGAATATAAATGACGACCAGAACACAGGGACACAGCTACAAGGGGGGTGCCAGGGGGCACAGGGGGATATATAAATGACGACGGGGACACAGGGAATGTTTGATTAGCAATCAGCATCAACAAAGCTAAAGGGCAATCATTAGAATAATCAGGTATAATTCTGAATACGGATTGCTTTTCCCATGGACAATTTTATGTTGCATGTTCAAGAGTTAGGTAAACCTAACAATCTATTTATATGCACAAACAATAGGACATGGAAGAATGTTGTATATTCTTAAGTTTTACGTAGTTAAATTGGACAGCGAAGAATGTTGTATATTCGCAAGTTTTATGTAGTTCAAAAAATAAATTAACTTGGCAATTTAAAAAATTTAGTTTTCATTATAACGAACTTTTAAATAAATATCAAAAGAATTATCTAGAAATACTTAAAGAAATTTTTAACTAATTTCGGAGGTTCAAGAAATGTTGTCACAGCGCCATTTATTTTAATTGTGTTTCCAATTAAGCGGATTTTTTTAAAAAATTAGCCACATGGTAAATATGAATTCTATAATTGTTTAGTTCATTCAGGTTTTTTGCAATGTGTTAATATTTGTGATTTGGTAAAATTTTTAATATTTAGTTTACCTATTGTTGCTAAAGGGAGGGATATATTAATAAGATAAGCTGGTTTTGGTTTTACTTGGTTGTTTTATATTTGCTGTTTTTTTTTTCATAGGCATGTATTTTGGGGGTGATACCTGACGCGGGGATGCCATTGATATTCTGTGGTAGCCACAACACTGTGCTGGGTAGAGAATTTAGAGTGGCGAAACCCTATATAGGCCAGTGTATTCTCCTGATGAGCCCTTATGTTGGGTGTTGCCTCTGAATTATTTGTCTATATTATTTTTTCTATTGTTCGGTAAATGACGACTTATACTTATTGACGACATGACTGCCTGTCCATGGATTATTCTTTATGGTTGATTGTGTGTGGCTATGCTGTTTGACCTATGTGATTGTATGGATGAGTAGGGTTAAGGCCTCATTCAAGTGCTGGTCTATATTAATCACTAATTTAGGAAAACAGTCTTCCTTTTCTCCTTCTGTCTCTTTTTTTTTTTTTTTTTTTTTTTGTGTTTGTGCTGTAGCATTGGTGATTTCTCTTTTCATGATATTTATATCTATCTCAATTCACAGGTGGGACACAGGGACACAACTACAATGGCAGGTAACTAATATGGCGTGTAACGACTTACGCGGGCGGGGGGCTTGGGGGCGCGATGCCCCCCCCCAAGCCCCCCCAGCAGCTTTATATCTATATATATATAAATAAGTTGTCTGTGTGTCTGTCGAGTGACTTCAGGTGTGTCGACTGACGTCATTGTAAGGATTGAGCTGTATGCGTCATGAAATTGTTTGTCGACTGACGTCATGTTTGTCAACTGATGAAATTACAGACCGGGACACAAATGACGACCGGGACACGGGGATACAGGGAATATAAATGACGATCGGAAACCTCAAAGAGAAATTACAGACTGGGACACCGGGACACAGGGAATATAAATGACGACCGGGACACAGTGACACAACTACAAAGGGGACGACAGGGTACAGGGAAGATATATAAATGACGACCGGGACACAGGGATTGTTCGAAGAGAAATTACAGACCGGGACACCGGGAAACAAATGACGACCGGGATGCTGGGACACAGGGAATATAAATGACGACCTCGACACTCAAAGAGAAAGTACAGACTGGGACACCGGGACACAAATGACGACCGGAATACTGGGAATATAAATGACGACCAGGACACAGGGACACAACTACAAGGGGGGTGCCAGGGGGCACAGGGGGATATATAAATGACGACGGGGACACAGGGAATGTTTGATTAGCAATCAGCACCAACAAAGCTAAAGGGCAATCATTAGAATAATCAGGTATAGATCTGAATACGGATTGCTTTTCCCATGGACAATTTCATGTTGCATGTTCAAGAGTTAGGTAAACCTAACAATCTATTTATATGCACAAACAATAGGACATGGAAGAATGTTGTATATTCTTAAGTTTTACGTAGTTAAATTGGACAGCGAAGAATTTTGTATATTCGCAAGTTTTATGTAGTTCAAAAAATATATATATTTATATCTATCTCAATTCACAGGTGGGACACAGGGACACAACTACAATGGCAAGTAACTAATATGGCGTGTAACGACTTACGTGCGCGGGGGGCTTGGGGGCGCGATGCCCCCCAAGCCCCCCCCCCCCCCCCCAACAGCTATATATCTATATATATAAAAATAAGTTGTCTGTGTGTCTGTCGAGTGACTTCAGGTGTGTCGACTGACGTCATTGTAAGGATTGAGCTGTATGCGTCCTGAAATTGTTTGTCGACTGACGTCATGTTTGTCAACTGATGAAATTACAGACCGGGACACAAATGACGACCGGGACACGGGGATACAGGGAATATAAATGACGACCGGGAACCTTAAAGAAAAATTACAGACTGGGACACCGGGACACAGGGAATATAAATGACGACCGGGACACAGTGACACAACTACAAAGGGGACGACGGGGGTACAGGGAAGATATATAAATGACGACCGGGACACAGGGATTGTTCGAAGAGAAATTACAGACCGGGACACCGGGAAACAAATGACGACCGGGATGCTGGGACACAGGGAATATAAATGACGACCTCGACACTCAAAGAGAAAGTACAGACTGGGACACCGGGACACAAATGACGACCGGAATACTGGGAACATAAATGACGACCAGGACACAGGGACACAACTACAAGGGGGGTGCCAGGGGGGACAGGGGATATATAAATGACGACGGGGACACAGGGAATGTTTGATTAGCAATCAGCATCAACAAAGCTAAAGGGCAATCATTAGAATAATCAGGTATAGATCTGAATACGGATTGCTTTTCCCATTGACAATTTTATGTTGCATGTTCAAGAGTTAGGTAAACCTAACAATCTATTTATATGCACAAACAATAGGACATGGAAGAATGTTGTATATTCTTAAGTTTTACGTAGTTAAATTGGACAGCGAAGAATGTTGTATATTCGCAAGTTTTATGAAGTTCAAAAAATATATATATTTATATCTATCTCAATTCACAGGTGGGACACAGGGACACAACCACAATGGCAGGTAACTAATATGGCGTGTAACGACTTACGCGCGCGGGGGGCTTGGGGGCGCGATGCCCCCCAAGCCCTCCCCCAACAGCTATATATCTATATATATAAAAATAAGTTGTCTGTGTGTCTTTCGAGTGACTTCAGGTGTGTCGACTGACGTCATTGTAAGGATTGAGCTGTATGCGTCATGAAATTGTTTGTCGACTGACGTCATGTTTGTCAACTGATGAAATTACAGACCCGGACACAAATGACGACCGGGACACGGGGATACAGGGAATATTAATGACGACCGGGAACCTCAAAGAGAAATTATAGACTGGGACACCGGGACACAGGGAATATAAATGACGACCGGGACACAGTGACACAACTACAAAGGGGACGACGGGGGTACAGGGAAGATATATAAATGACGACCGGGACACAGGGATAGTTCGAAGAGAAATTACAGACCGGGACACCGGGAAACAAATGACGACCGGGATGCTGGGACACAGGGAATATAAATGACGACCTCGACACTCAAAGAGAAAGTACAGACTGGGTCACCACGACAAAAATGAAAACCGGAATACTGGGAATATAAATGACGACCAGGACATAGGGACACAACTACAAGGGGGGTGCCAGGGGGCACAGGGGGATATATAAATGACGACGGGGGACACAGGGAATGTTTGATTAGCAATCAGCATCAACAAAGCTAAAGGGCAATCATTAGAATAATCAGGTATAGATCTGAATACGGATTGCTTTTCCCATGGACAATTTTATGTTGCATGTTCAAGAGTTAGGTAAACCTAACAATCTATTTATATGCACAAACAATAGGACATGGAAGAATGTTGTATATTCTTAAGTTTTACGTAGTTAAATTGGACAGCGAAGAATGTTGTATATTCGCAAGTTTTATGTAGTTCAAAAAATATATATATTTATATCTATCTCAATTCACAGGTGGGACACAGGGACACAACTACAATAGCAGGTAACTAATATGGCGTGTAACGACTTACGCGTGCGGGGGGCTTGGGGGCGCGATGCCCCCCAAGCCCCCCCCAACAGCTATATATCTATATATATAAAAATAAGTTGTCTGTGTGTCTGTCGAGTGACTTCAGGTGTGTCGACTGACGTCATTGTAAGGATTGAGCTGTATGCGTCATGAAATTGTTTGTCGACTGACGTCATGTTTGTCAACTGATGAAATTACAGACCGGGACAAAAATGACGACCGGGACACGGGGATACAGGAATATAAATGACGACCGGGAACCTCAAAGAGAAATTACAGACTGGGACACCGGGACACAGGGAATATAAATGACGACCGGGACACAGTGACACAACTACAAAGGGGACGACGGGGGTACAGGGAAGATATATAAATGACGACCTGGACACAGGGATTTTTCGAAGAAAAATTACAGACCGGGACACCGGGAAACAAATGACGACCGGATGCTGGGACACAGGGAATATAAATGACGACCTCGACACTCAAAGAGAAAGTACAGACTGGGACACCGGGACACAAATGACGACCGGAATACTGGGAATATAAATGACGACCAGGACACAGGGACACAACTACAAGGAGGGTGCCAGGGGGCACAGGGGGATATATAAATGACGATGGGGACACAGGGAATGTTTGATTAGCAATCAGCATCAACAAAGCTAAAGGGCAATCATTAGAATAATCAGGTATAGATCTGAATATGGATTGCTTTTCCCATGGACAATTTTATGTTGCATGTTCAAGAGTTAGGTAAACCTAACAATCTATTGATATGCACAAACAATAGGACATGGAAGAATGTTGTATATTATTAAGTTTTACGCAGTTAAATTGGACAGCGAAGAATGTTGTATATTCGCAAGTTTTATGTAGTTCAAAAAATATATATATTTATATCTATCTCAATTCACAGGTGGGACACAGGGACACAACTACGATGGCAGGTAACTAATATGGCGTGTAACGACTTACGCGCGCGGGGGGCTTGGGGGCGCGATGCATCCCCAAGCCCCCCCCCCCCAGCAGCTATATATCTATATATATATAAAAATAAGTTGTCTGTGTGTCTGTCGAGTGACTTCAGGTGTGTCGACTGACGTCATTGTAAGGATTGAGCTGTATGCGTCATGAAATTGTTTGTCGACTGACGTCATGTTTGTCAACTGATGAAATTACAGACCGGGACAAAAATGACGACCGGGACACGGGGATACAGGGAATATAAATGACGACCAGGAACCTCAAAGAGAAATTACAGACTGGGACACCGGGACACAGGAAATATAAATGACGACCGGGACACAGTGACACAACTACAAAGGGGACGACGGGGGTACAGGGAAGA
>NW_027063601.1:0-32815 GCF_032884065.1 Artemia franciscana
AAAACATTTTTCCCACTAATATCTTGAGTCGAGTTGACCAGAAAAGACATAGTTTCATGGCTAGAAACATCTTCAGCTGAAGTTCTCAAACTTGATTCAGCCTCTTTAGGAGCAGGGGACGATGAAGGTCGAATGTTTTGGGTTCTAGAATCAGGTTGCGCAGGCAACCGATAATCCTGTACGCATTCCAGGACTTGGGAAATTTGCTTTGATATTGACGCTAGAACTTGGGACAGTTCAACTCCACTCATTGCACTGGATGTAGCTTCTAAAACTGGTTGAACTGGGGCTGCTCCAAAGTCTGGATTGGGGGTATACGTTTCTTGAGGAGGTGGATAACTGCTAGTAGAGGCTTCATTATATGTAGAATTCAGCTCTACGTGTGTATCTGTAACCGGAGACGCCGGATCCCAGACAGGACAGGGCTAATTTTTTTTGCACATTTGAAGATCAAATAATACCTGAAGCTTCATTAATCCAATCATGATCAGTTCTTTGACCGTCTGCATTAATCGTATTTGGATCTAAGAGCATTGTCCCATCCCTTATGAGAGGCCCTGGAAAACAATGTAGGGTGTCAAAATGCGTTTTTTAGATACATTCTTTCGATTCTCATCGTCAGGCAGATCTGAAACTGCAAGAGGTGTAAATAATGGTGCACTTTGTTGTGGATGACCACAGACAGTTTTTGATTGGACTTTTTTATTTCTCACAGAAAGTCTAGTTCCAGCTGGACTCCTACTTACAGACTGAACAACCTTGGGTTGACCTGCAAAAATTGATTTAGGTGGAAGAGCTGGGGTTTCTGTCTCCTCATCTGGGTTTTCAGTGTCTACCCACTTGTTCGTGTCTTTATCAAACACAAACCTTTTTTTTTATCGTCAGGCAGAACAGCTTGTCGAACATTTCCCCCTGTAAATAAGGCTAAAACTTTTGAAAAGAAACCACTTGCTTTTTCGGTTTGTTCTTCTGGGCCACTCTTTGCACTGGATGTAGCTTCTAAAACTGGTTGAACTGGGGCTGCTCCAAAGTCTGGACTGGGGGTATACGTTTCTTGAGGAGTTGGATAACTGCTAGTAGAGGCTTCATTATATATAGAATTCAGCTCTACGTTTGTATCTGTAACCGGAGACGGCGGATCCCAGACTGGACAGGGCTCATTTTTTGCACATTTGAAGACCAAACAATACCTGAAGCTTCATTAATCCAATCATGGTCAGTTCTTTGACCGTCTGCATTAATCGTATTTGGATCTAAGAGCATTGTCCCATCCCTTATGAGAGGCCCTGGAAAACAATGTAGGGTGTTAAAATGCGTTTTCTTGCGTCGGTCTTCAGAAACATTTTTCCCACTAATATCTTGAGTCGAGTTGACCAGAAAAGACATAGTTTCATGGCTAGAAACATCTTCAGCTGAAGTTCTCAAACTTGATTCAGCCTCTTTAGGAGCAGGGGACGATGAAGGTCGAATGTTTTGGGTTCTAGAATCAGGTTGCGCAGGCAACCGATAATCCTGTACGCATTCCAGGACTTGGGAAATTTGCTTTGATATTGACGCTAGAACTTGGGACAGTTCAACTCCACTCATTGCACTGGATGTAGCTTCTAAAACTGGTTGAACTGGGGCTGCTCCAAAGTCTGGATTGGGGGTATACGTTTCTTGAGGAGGTGGATAACTGCTAGTAGAGGCTTCATTATATGTAGAATTCAGCTCTACGTTTGTATCTGTAACCGGAGACGCCGGATCCCAGACAGGACAGGGCTCATTTTTTTGCACATTTGAAGACCAAATAATACCTGAAGCTTCATTAATCCAATCATGGTCAGTTCTTTGACCGTCTGCATTAATCGTATTTGGATCTAAGAGCATTGTCCCATCCCTTATGAGAGGCACTGGAAAACAATGTAGGGTGTCAAAATGCGTTTTCTTGCGTCGGTCATCAGAAACATTTTTCCCACTAATATCTTGAGTCGAGTTGACCAGAAAAGACATAGTTTCACGGCTAGAAACATCTTCAGCTGAAGTTCTCAAACTTGATTCAGCCTCTTTAGGAGCAGGGGACGATGAAGGTCGAATGTTTTGGGTTCCAGAATCAGGTTGCGCAGGCAACCGATAATCCTGTACGCATTCCAGGACTTGGGAAATTTGCTTTGATATTGACGCTAGAACTTGGGACAGTTCAACTCCACTCATTGCACTGGATGTAGCTTCTAAAACTGGTTGAACTGGGGCTGCTCCAAAGTCTGGATTGGGGGTATACGTTTCTTGAGGAGGTGGATAACTGCTAGTAGAGGCTTTATTATATGTAGAATTCAGCTCTACGTTTGTATCTGTAACCGGAGACGCAGGATCCTAGACAGGACAGGGCTCATTTTTTTGCACATTTGAAGACCAAATAATACCTGAAGCTTCATTAATCCAATCATGATCAGTTCTTTGACCGTCTGCATTAATCGTATTTGGATCTAAGAGCATTGTCCCATCCCTTATGAGAGGCCCTGGAAAACAATGTAGGGTGTCAAAATGCGTTTTTTAGATACATTCTTTCGATTCTCATCGTCAGGCAGATCTGAAACTGCAAGAGGTGTAAATAATGGTGCACTTTGTTGTGGATGACCACAGACAGTTTTTGATTGGACTTTTTTATTTGTCACAGAAAGTCTAGTTCCAGCTGGACTCCAACCTTGGGTTGACCTGCAAAAATTGATTTAGGTGGAAGAGCTGGGGTTTCTGTCTCCTCATCTGGGTTTTCAGTGTCTACCCACTTGTTCGTGTCTTTATCAAACACAAACCTTTTTTTTATCGTCAGTCAGAACAGCTTGTCGAACATTTCCCCCTGTAAATAAGGCTATAACTTTTGAAAAGAAACCACTTGCTTTTTCGGTTTGTTCTTCTGGGCCACTCTTTGCACTGGATGTAGCTTCTAAAACTGGTTGAACTGGGGCTGCTCCAAAGTCTGGATTGGGGGTATACGTTTCTTGAGGAGGTGGATAACTGCTAGTAGAGGCTTCATTATATGTAGAATTCAGCTCTACGTTTGTATCTGTAACCGGAGACGCCGGATCCCAGACAGGACAGGGCTCATTTTTTTGCACATTTGAAGACCAAATAATACCTGAAGCTTCATTAATCCAATCATGGTCAGTTCTTTGACCGTCTGCATTAATCGTATTTGGATCTAAGAGCATTGTCCCATCCCTTATGAGAGGCCCTGGAAAACAATGTAGGGTGTCAAAATGCGTTTTCTTGCGTCGGTCTTCAGAAACATTTTTCCCACTAATATCTTGAGTCGAGTTGACCAGAAAAGACATAGTTTCATGGCTAGAAACATCTTCAGCTGAAGTTCTCAAACTTGATTCAGCCTCTTTAGGAGCAGGGGACGATGAAGGTCGAATGTTTTGGGTTCTAGAATCAGGTTGCGCAGGCAACCGATAATCCTGTACGCATTCCAGGACTTGGGAAATTTGCTTTGATATTGACGCTAGAACTTGGGACAGTTCAACTCCACTCATTGCACTGGATGTAGCTTCTAAAACTGGTTGAACTGGGGCTGCTCCAAAGTCTGGATTGGGGGTATACGTTTCTTGAGGAGGTGGATAACTGCTAGTAGAGGCTTCATTATATGTAGAATTCAGCTCTACGTTTGTATCTGTAACCGGAGACGCCGGATCCCAGACAGGACAGGGCTCATTTTTTTGCACATTTGAAGACCAAATAATACCTGAAGCTTCATTAATCCAATCATGATCAGTTCTTTGACCGTCTGCATTAATCGTATTTGGATCTAAGAGCATTGTCCCATCCCTTATGAGAGGCCCTGGAAAACAATGTAGGGTGTCAAAATGCGTTTTTTAGATACATTCTTTCGATTCTCATCGTCAGGCAGATCTGAAACTGCAAGAGGTGTAAATAATGGTGCACTTTGTTGTGGATGACCACAGACAGTTTTTGATTGGACTTTTTTATTTCTCACAGAAAGTCTAGTTCCAGCTGGACTCCTACTTACAGACTGAACAACCTTGGGTTGACCTGCAAAAATTGATTTAGGTGGAAGAGCTGGGGTTTCTGTCTCCTCATCTGGGTTTTCAGTGTCTACCCACTTGTTCGTGTCTTTATCAAACACAAACCTTTTTTTTTATCGTCAGGCAGAACAGCTTGTCGAACATTTCCCCCTGTAAATAAGGCTATAACTTTTGAAAAGAAACCACTTGCTTTTTCGGTTTGTTCTTCTGGGCCACTCTTTGCACTGGATGTAGCTTCTAAAACTGGTTGAACTGGGGCTGCTCCAAAGTCTGGATTGGGGGTATACGTTTCTTGAGGAGGTGGATAACTGCTAGTAGAGGCTTCATTATATGTAGAATTCAGCTCTACGTTTGTATCTGTAACCGGAGACGCCGGATCCCAGACAGGACAGGGCTCATTTTTTTGCACATTTGAAGACCAAATAATACCTGAAGCTTCATTAATCCAATCATGGTCAGTTCTTTGACCGTCTGCATTAATCGTATTTGGATCTAAGAGCATTGTCCCATCCCTTATGAGAGGCCCTGGAAAACAATGTAGGGTGTCAAAATGCGTTTTCTTGCGTCGGTCTTCAGAAACATTTTTCCCACTATTATCTTGAGTCGAGTTGACCAGAAAAGACATAGTTTCATGGCTAGAAACATCTCTAGCTGAAGTTCTCAAACTTGATTCAGCCTCTTTAGGAGCAGGGGACGATGAAGGTCGAATGTTTTGGGTTCTAGAATCAGGTTGCGCAGGCAACCGATAATCCTGTACGCATTCCAGGACTTGGGAAATTTGCTGTGATGCTGTGATAATCTTGAGATTATCTCGTGATTCCTTGTCATTGAAATGATTCATAATAGCTTGAATGATAAACTCTGTCCTCTTGAAACCTTTTGAACTCAATTCTTGAATAATTGTTTCTAGCTTGTTTTTCTCCGTAAATGATTGAACTTGGGACAGTTCAACTCCACTCATTGCACTGGATGTAGCTTCTAAAACTGGTTGAACTGGGGCTGCTCCAAAGTCTGGATTGGGGGTATACGTTTCTTGAGGAGGTGGATAACTGCTAGTAGAGGCTTCATTATATGTAGAATTCAGCTCTACGTTTGTATCTGTAACCGGAGACGCCGGATCCCAGACAGGACAGGGCTCATTTTTTTGCACATTTGAAGACCAAATAATACCTGAAGCTTCATTAATCCAATCATGGTCAGTTCTTTGACCGTCTGCATTAATCGTATTTGGATCTAAGAGCATTGTCCCATCCCTTATGAGAGGCCCTGGAAAACAATGTAGGGTGTCAAAATGCGTTTTCTTGCGTCGGTCTTCAGAAACATTTTTCCCACTAATATCTTGAGTCGAGTTGACCAGAAAAGACATAGTTTCATGGCTAGAAACATCTTCAGCTGAAGTTCTCAAACTTGATTCAGCCTCTTTAGGAGCAGGGGACGATGAAGGTCGAATGTTTTGGGTTCTAGAATCAGGTTGCGCAGGCAACCGATAATCCTGTACGCATTCCAGGACTTGGGAAATTTGCTTTGATATTGACGCTAGAACTTGGGACAGTTCAACTCCACTCATTGCACTGGATGTAGCTTCTAAAACTGGTTGAACTGGGGCTGCTCCAAAGTCTGGATTGGGGGTATACGTTTCTTGAGGAGGTGGATAACTGCTAGTAGAGGCTTCATTATATGTAGAATTCAGCTCTACGTTTGTATCTGTAACCGGAGACGCCGGATCCCAGACAGGACAGGGCTCATTTTTTTGCACATTTGAAGACCAAATAATACCTGAAGCTTCATTAATCCAATCATGATCAGTTCTTTGACCGTCTGCATTAATCGTATTTGGATCTAAGAGCATTGTCCCATCCCTTATGAGAGGCCCTGGAAAACAATGTAGGGTGTCAAAATGCGTTTTTTAGATACATTCTTTCGATTCTCATCGTCAGGCAGATCTGAAACTGCAAGAGGTGTAAATAATGGTGCACTTTGTTGTGGATGACCACAGACAGTTTTTGATTGGACTTTTTTATTTCTCACAGAAAGTCTAGTTCCAGCTGGACTCCTTCTTACAGACTGAACAACCTTGGGTTGACCTGCAAAAATTGATTTAGGTGGAAGAGCTGGCGTTTCTGTCTCCTCATCTGGGTTTTCAGTGTCTACCCACTTGTTCGTGTCTTTATCAAACACAAATCTTTTTTTTTTATCGTCAGGCAGAACAGCTTGTCGAACATTTCCCCCTGTAAATAAGGCTAAAACTTTTGAAAAGAAACCACTTGCTTTTTCGGTTTGTTCTTCTGGGCCACTCTTTGCACTGGATGTAGCTTCTAAAACTGGTTGAACTGGGGCTGCTCCAAAGTCTGGACTGGGGGTATACGTTTCTTGAGGAGGTGGATAACTGCTAGTAGAGGCTTCATTATATATAGAATTCAGCTCTACGTTTGTATCTGTAACCGGAGACGGCGGATCCCAGACAGGACAGGGCTCATTTTTTTGCACATTTGAAGACCAAATAATACCTGAAGCTTCATTAATCCAATCATGGTCAGTTCTTTGACCGTCTGCATTAATCGTATTTGGATCTAAGAGCATTGTCCCATCCCTTATGAGAGGCCCTGGAAAACAATGTAGGGTGTCAAAATGCGTTTTCTTGCGTCGGTCTTCAGAAACATTTTTCCCACTAATATCTTGAGTCGAGTTGACCAGAAAAGACATAGTTTCATGGCTAGAAATATCTTCAGCTGAAGTTCTCAAACTTGATTCAGCCTCTTTAGGAGCAGGGGACGATGAAGGTCGAATGTTTTGGGTTCTAGAATCAGGTTGCGCAGGCAACCGATAATCCTGTACGCATTCCAGGACTTGGGAAATTTGCTTTGATATTGACGCTAGAACTTGGGACAGTTCAACTCCACTCATTGCACTGGATGTAGCTTCTAAAACTGGTTGAACTGGGGCTGCTCCAAAGTCTGGATTGGGGGTATACGTTTCTTGAGGAGGTGGATAACTGCTAGTAGAGGCTTCATTATATGTAGAATTCAGCTCTACGTTTGTATCTGTAACCGGAGACGCCGGATCCCAGACAGGACAGGGCTCATTTTTTTGCACATTTGAAGACCAAATAATACCTGAAGCTTCATTAATCCAATCATGGTCAGTTCTTTGACCGTCTGCATTAATCGTATTTGGATCTAAGAGCATTGTCCCATCCCTTATGAGAGGCCCTGGAAAACAATGTAGGGTGTCAAAATGCGTTTTCTTGCGTCGGTCTTCAGAAACATTTTTCCCACTAATATCTTGAGTCGAGTTGACCAGAAAAGACATAGTTTCACGGCTAGAAACATCTTCAGCTGAAGTTCTCAAACTTGATTCAGCCTCTTTAGGAGCAGGGGACGATGAAGGTCGAATGTTTTGGGTTCCAGAATCAGGTTGCGCAGGCAACCGATAATTCTGTACGCATTCCAGGACTTGGGAAATTTGCTTTGATATTGACGCTAGAACTTGGGACAGTTCAACTCCACTCATTACACTGGATGTAGCTTCTAAAACTGGTTGAACTGGGGCTGCTCCAAAGTCTGGATTGGGGGTATACGTTTCTTGAGGAGGTGGATAACTGCTAGTAGAGGCTTTATTATATGTAGAATTCAGCTCTACGTTTGTATCTGTAACCGGAGACGCCGGATCCTAGACAGGACAGGGCTCATTTTTTTGCACATTTGAAGACCAAATAATACCTGAAGCTTCATTAATCCAATCATGATCAGTTCTTTGACCGTCTGCATTAATCGTATTTGGATCTAAGAGCATTGTCCCATCCCTTATGAGAGGCCCTGGAAAACAATGTAGGGTGTCAAAATGCGTTTTTTAGATACATTCTTTCGATTCTCATCGTCAGGCAGATCTGAAACTGCAAGAGGTGTAAATAATGGTGCACTTTGTTGTGGATGACCACAGACAGTTTTTGATTGGACTTTTTTATTTGTCACAGAAAGTCTAGTTCCAGCTGGACTCCTACTTACAGACTGAACAACCTTGGGTTGACCTGCAAAAATTGATTTAGGTGGAAGAGCTGGGGTTTCTGTCTCCTCATCTGGGTTTTCAGTGTCTACCCACTTGTTCGTGTCTTCATCAAACACAAACCTTTTTTTTTTATCGTCAGGCAGAACAGCTTGTCGAACATTTCCCCCTGTAAAAAAGGCTATAACTTTTGAAAAGAAACCACTTGCTTTTTCGGTTTGTTCTTCTGGGCCACTCTTTGCACTGGATGTAGCTTCTAAAACTGGTTGAACTGGGGCTGCTCCAAAGTCTGGATTGGGGGTATACGTTTCTTGAGGAGGTGGATAACTGCTAGTAGAGGCTTCATTATATGTAGAATTCAGCTCTACGTTTGTATCTGTAACCGGAGACGCCGGATCCCAGACAGGACAGGGCTCATTTTTTTGCACATTTGAAGACCAAATAATACCTGAAGCTTCATTAATCCAATCATGATCAGTTCTTTGACCGTCTGCATTAATCGTATTTGGATCTAAGAGCATTGTCCCATCCCTTATGAGAGGCCCTGGAAAACAATGTAGGGTGTCAAAATGCGTTTTCTTGCGTCGGTCTTCAGAAACATTTTTCCCACTAATATCTTGAGTCGAGTTGACCAGAAAAGACATAGTTTCATGGCTAGAAACATCTTCAGCTGAAGTTCTCAAACTTGATTCAGCCTCTTTAGGAGCAGGGGACGATGAAGGTCGAATGTTTTGGGTTCTAGAATCAGGTTGCGCAGGCAACCGATAATCCTGTACGCATTCCAGGACTTGGGAAATTTGCTTTGATATTGACGCTAGAACTTGGGACAGTTCAACTCCACTCATTGCACTGGATGTAGCTTCTAAAACTGGTTGAACTGGGGCTGCTCCAAAGTCTGGATTGGGGGTATACGTTTCTTGAGGAGGTGGATAACTGCTAGTAGAGGCTTCATTATATGTAGAATTCAGCTCTACGTTTGTATCTGTAACCGGAGACGCCGGATCCCAGACAGGACAGGGCTCATTTTTTTGCACATTTGAAGACCAAATAATACCTGAAGCTTCATTAATCCAATCATGGTCAGTTCTTTGACCGTCTGCATTAATCGTATTTGGATCTAAGAGCATTGTCCCATCCCTTATGAGAGGCCCTGGAAAACAATGTAGGGTGTCAAAATGCGTTTTCTTGCGTCGGTCTTCAGAAACATTTTTCCCACTAATATCTTGAGTCGAGTTGACCAGAAAAGACATAGTTTCACGGCTAGAAACATCTTCAGCTGAAGTTCTCAAACTTGATTCAGCCTCTTTAGGAGCAGGGGACGATGAAGGTCGAATGTTTTGGGTTCCAGAATCAGGTTGCGCAGGCAACCGATAATCCTGTACGCATTCCAGGACTTGGGAAATTTGCTTTGATATTGACGCTAGAACTTGGGACAGTTCAACTCCACTCATTGCACTGGATGTAGCTTCTAAAACTGGTTGAACTGGGGCTGCTCCAAAGTCTGGATTGGGGGTATACGTTTCTTGAGGAGGTGGATAACTGCTAGTAGAGGCTTCATTATATGTAGAATTTAGCTCTACGTTTGTATCTGTAACCGGAGACGCCGGATCCCAGACAGGACAGGGCTCATTTTTTTGCACATTTGAAGACCAAATAATACCTGAAGCTTCATTAATCCAATCATGGTCAGTTCTTTGACCGTCTGCATTAATCGTATTTGGATCTAAGAGCATTGTCCCATCCCTTATGAGAGGCCCTGGAAAACAATGTAGGGCGTCAAAATGCGTTTTCTTGCGTCGGTCTTCAGAAACATTTTTCCCACTATTATCTTGAGTCGAGTTGACCAGAAAAGACATAGTTTCATGGCTAGAAACATCTCTAGCTGAAGTTCTCAAACTTGATTCAGCCTCTTTAGGAGCAGGGGACGATGAAGGTCGAATGTTTTGGGTTCTAGAATCAGGTTGCGCAGGCAACCGATAATCCTGTACGCATTCCAGGACTTGGGAAATTTGCTGTGATGCTGTGATAATCTTGAGATTATCTCGTGATTCCTTGTCATTGAAATGATTCATAATAGCTTGAATGATAAACTCTGTCCTCTTGAAACCTTTTGAACTCAATTCTTGAATAATTGTTTCTAGCTTGTTTTTCTCCGTAAATGATTGAACTTGGGACAGTTCAACTCCACTCATTGCACTGGATGTAGCTTCTAAAACTGGTTGAACTGGGGCTGCTCCAAAGTCTGGATTGGGGGTATACGTTTCTTGAGGAGGTGGATAACTGCTAGTAGAGGCTTCATTATATGTAGAATTCAGCTCTACGTTTGTATCTGTAACCGGAGACGCCGGATCCCAGACAGGACAGGGCTCATTTTTTTGCACATTTGAAGACCAAATAATACCTGAAGCTTCATTAATCCAATCATGATCAGTTCTTTGACCGTCTGCATTAATCGTATTTGGATCTAAGAGCATTGTCCCATCCCTTATGAGAGGCCCTGGAAAACAATGTAGGGTGTCAAAATGCGTTTTCTTGCGTCGGTCTTCAGAAACATTTTTCCCACTAATATCTTGAGTCGAGTTGACCAGAAAAGACATAGTTTTATGGCTAGAAACATCTTCAGCTGAAGTTCTCAAACTTGATTCAGCCTCTTTAGGAGCAGGGGACGATGAAGGTCGAATGTTTTGGGTTCTAGAATCAGGTTGCGCAGGCAACCGATAATCCTGTACGCATTCCAGGACTTGGGAAATTTGCGCTGTTATTGACGCTGGAACTTGAGACAATTCAACTCCACTCATTCCAAGGACCATCCTCTGGGAACTAGGAGGCATATGTCTGCTAAATGCTTCCTCCTGAATGGATCCTTCTGGGTAATTTGGTTGTAATACAGCCGGAATAGATTCTACAGATCGGGATGGAGCGTAATGGCTAGTGGCAGGAGATGGTCGGCTGGCAGCGCTGGCTGGTGTAGATAATCTTGCCTGCTGATTAAGACTTGAGGGTTGACCGTAAGTAGCTTGGCAAGGTTGCTGAAAAGACCCACTTTCTGCTTTACCCGAATTTTTGGTGACAGGCGGTTCCGGCAGTATTTTAGGCCAGGCTACTTCATTGACTAAACTTCCCTTGGTGTCTGTTCTCCCTGTATCAACTGATTCTTCTTGTAGCGAATGTCGAGAATCTTCACTACACCTCTCCTTTTCTGCAGCAATTTTTTTTTCTTCCAGTATTTGAAATGAGGACAATTGCTCAACATTTTTTCTCAATCTTCTCAACTCTTCTTTGAGTTCAGCGTATTTTCCACTGGCCCACCAAACTGCAATGCCAACACATGAGACTGGAATCGCCATTGAAATAATTTTGTTCATCTTGAAATTACTTTTTTGACTAATTTCTGTTGTATGCGATGTCTCGTATATATAATAGGTATGACGTCATTATGTTGAACTACAATGATGCTGATACGAGGAGTGACGTCATACATTTTGCACTCATGTGATACTTGCTTAATTTGAAATGACGTCACCGCCTTAGTTTAAATAGCCTAAAAAGTATCGAGGGTGTCAATGCTAGCAATCTTTTTTTTACTCCTGTATCATCTTATGTCTATTCACACCCGGAAGACAGTGACTTTCAAAAATTCTTCGTTTGTTTTGTCCAGAGTTGTGAAGTTTTCAGGGTAGTTTCACATTTTCATAATTGTTACAAAAGTGAAAGTTAAAAATTAAAATTATAAGTTAAATTTGATAACGCTTACCGTCCGTAAAAATAGAAACGTTACCGTCCGTAAAACGAGTCAAGCTTTAGCGTAAAGAGCGGGACATTGAGGAGGGAACAGCCCCTTTCATACACATAGTAATTTCTGTCCGTTTTAAGTTTTAATGTCGCTCCTTACTTTCAGTTAAAAAAAAACATGTTTTTTTTATTTAATAAATACTATAAGACGCCAGAGGCCGACACTTTTTTATAATATGCTTCTAAACTTTAATTATTACTATACAGCTAAAATAAATTCTGTGGGTCATCCTGGGGTTATCCAATGGTCATGTGTGGCTGGCCCCTGTTCTCCACCGCATATTCTGCCTATGTTTTAGAATATACGTAGAATATGCAAACATTTCCTATATGTTTCATTATTTCTATTTGTCTTACTTTCTCTATGGCTTCTCAATTTTAAGCTTGGGGCGAATTTTCTCGGGAAATTTTTATGGGGGGAAATAAGTCTAGCATCGAAGCACCAGACGTAGTACAAATTACTAGTAATTCGTTTATTCAATATATTATTATGTACTTATTATTTTTGTTATACTGTCATTATTGTGCATTATATAATATCAAATTATTGTTTGATTATATACTATATTATTATATTTCAAATAATCAATCTAGTTTCACAAGTCTGATATGCTGTTAATTTTTTAAAATAATTTCTCTCTTTTACATTCAATCCTTTCAAATGTAAGAAAATCAATTCGTGAATCCCTTATTGATTCGTCTACTCAAAATATCGCTTCAGCAAACTAAACACATAACTTCAAAATTACTAGTCTTTCTTTCAGAAGTTTTACTTAGGCTTCATCCTAAACTTTTGAATTAATAAAATTAAAAGGAAAATTTTGACTAAAACATGTGTTCTTTTGAAATATTAAAAGCTTCACGAACTTGCTTATTTTCAACTAAAATATGTTTTTTCTTTCTTGTAACCTTTCATTGGTATTGGGTTTTTTTTTTCTTTGTATGTTGATATTTGACCGATAAAAGTACCATTTGGAATACCTATGGTTTTCACTAAAGTGGAAAAGACGCCGAACTTTCAGAATGTTTGAGGGGTGGCAACTCTGTTTTGTAAACCTTCAATGATTTATTTTTTGTTGTTGTTGCTGGAATACAAACTGCCCAGCGGTGCTTATTTACGAAAATATAGGGAAGGGGGGGGGCATTTCTCAAAAACTTGGGAGAGGGAGCACTTGTGTTAATTTTTGTTTATTGAAAGTAAAACCTAAAAAGTAAAAACCAAAAGAGGAATTTTTCAATAAAAATGCCCAAAAAGGATGTTTTCAAAATTCCAGGGGAAGAAGCAAAAAATCTATTGGGAATTCCTCCGCCCCGATTGACTCCACTGCACTGTCCAAAATACAAAATCGTTTTTATTATAGCGCAAAATGACACTCCAACCTTTAGAAGGTTGAGTGATGTGGTAGCCACGCTTTTACTTTTGGCAATTTCTCTCAATTTTAAGTTTTTCTTGATAATTCATTTTGATTTCTTTTAATTTTATGCTTATTCCATTCATCCATGTTAATTTATGTTAGTTTGAATTTTGTTGAGTTAGTTGACTTATTATGCTTTTAATAATTAGTTTATGTTCTTTTTTTTTTAGGTGAAACAAGTTAGATTGACAGGTAATTTGTATGAAGTTTCGGAATTTTTTTTTTGGCTTTCTGCTTGAATGCCGAAATGTTGGTTTGTATTTTCTATTTTTGCTAAAAGTGGAATATTCGCTCAAAACATAACCGTATATTTGTGCAATAGGGTTTTACTAGTATTTGTTAATTTAAAATTTTCAATCATACCGAATAATAACATGCATACTTTCTGGTTTTCTTTGGAGCGGAGGCCATTCCGAGTCACATTCTGGAGGTATCCATGGATATAGACGTATCTTAATAATGGACCTTATTACGTCTTTTGCTGTAACTTTTAGTGTATTTGATAATTTTGGACGTCACAAATCAATGTAATCAAATTTCTTTGGCTCTTGGTTCTGTCCGTATCCCCATGAGCTTCCCAATTAAGTCGAACTGCAAAAAAAAAAAAAAAAAGTTTCTAAATTTTAGGAGTGGTGTGGCTCAATAGTGACCGAATCTCTAAGAAACAGAGTCTTGATGAAAATTGACTCATCAAAAGTATTCAATTTTGATGCTTTTTCAAAATGGGTAAAATTCATCAAATTTAATGTTACACATCAACAGTTCCGAGCGCGAAAAAATTTGCCCTATTTTGGAAATAGGAGGAAACACCCCAAAACTCCAAGTGATCTTAATGAAAATTACTTCATCCGATTCAGCATACCAGATAACCCTACTGTAGAGGTTTCAAGCTCTTATATAAAAAAATTTTGCATTTCGCATTTTTTTTTTTTACCAGAAGAAAGATCACAGATGCGTGTTTATTTATTTACTATTACTTTTTTTTCTAGGGGTGATCATGGCGAACCAGTGATCGTAGAATATTGAGAGAGGGCTTATTTGATCGGAAATCAAAAGTTCTAGTGCCCTTTTTGAGTGACCTAAAACATTGGAGGGCAGCTAGCCGCTCTCCCACGCTCATATTCACTAAAACAAACAAATTATTTTCAGGTCTGTTTTTGGGCCCCATTGGAGGGCCCGTGCTCCCAACTTGAAAGTTTTTTTTCATATTAGGGTACACTTGGTCTAGGGACTTACAGATTTATTGTTTAAGTCATTTGGAGAAAATATTTTGGGCATTTCTTGATGAAGAATTTTCAGCTTTTTTTTTATCGTGGCTCCCTTGGCCGAATATTTTGTTGATATAGGCAAATTCCAGTCCTAAAAAAAAATTTGGGACCATTTCAGGACTTCATGTCCCCAGCCTGGCTTTTTGTGTACATTAAGCTCCCCTTGGCGATAACACCAGCGAAGTTTCAGGGTTTTGGTTTAAGAAACTACGGATGTAAGTTTCAGACCGTTTGAAAAAAAAAGTTTTGGCCCAATTTTCAGGGAAACCAGATTTTGTTTGATTTTTCCTTTTGTATTGAGATTCCCCTGCCCTAAGAACTTTCAAGGCAATCGGAAAAAAATTCTTCCGCTTGGTGCTCCATTTTGGGGGCGCGTTCTCCCAAATCATGGTTTGTATACATTTTGGTTTCTTTGACCAAGTAACTTTCGATTGTGAGTTTCAATCCTTCAGAAGAAAAAGATACTTTAATTCTTAAGGTGAACCAATATTTTTCTTTGGTCTTCTTCTGTGTCTTGTGGTCCCAAGTCGATAAAAAAGAGTTAAACCCGATAAAAATATAAAAATATATAAACCCGATAAAAAGAGTTAAGCCCAGACTACCAACATCAAATATTTGTGCATTAGACAAGTGCCCCAAACTCAAAAAAGCTTCCTTGTCCCCCCCCCCAACATCTCTCAGGCCAAAACAAATGTTTAATCCTTTTGGGCCAAGCCAAGAAACCATCTCTAATTAGTTCAAGCCAACCAGACTGTCAACTTCAAAAATACCCATCTTGTTTCTACTTTGAAACATGTCTGTAAACGATGGACAATTTTCAAAATTTATAGGGGGTTGACTGCCGTCCAGTCTCTTTCAGTTGGTAGTTTTCACCTACCAACTGTATGAGCCCCCTTTTCCAGTTTTTACAGCTTCCTTTTCACATAAAGCTGCAGGGAAAAAATGCATGAGAGGCAAGAACGTGTCCAGGATATTTTTTTTGGGGGGTGGGGGGTACAAAAAAGTCGATACGCATAAAAAATTACGTATTTACGAGTCGGACAAACATTTCGGGGGGGGGGGGGGGGTCCAAACTCCTTAACCCCTGCGTACGGCCTTGATGAAAAGACAATTATTCTTTACTAAATAAAAGCTAGTGTGTCGATTCTGATAATATTATTAATATTTTTCCTATTATAATTTTTTTTGGGAGGTAATACTTAATAAATAGTATTACTCAAACCTGTATCCGGATCAAAATTTTGAGATAGCCATTTTGTTTGGCATAGTCGAAAATCTTAATAACTATGTTTTTGGGGATGACTTACTCCCCCACAGTCCCTGGGGGAGGGGTTGCAAGTTACAAACTTCAACCAGTGTTTACGCATAATAATGGTTATTGGGAAGTGTACAGACGTTTTCAGGGGGATTTTTTCGGTTTTGGGGGTAGGGTTGAGGGAGGCGGCTATGTGGGAGGATCTTTCCTTGGAGAAATATGCCATGGGGGAAAAAATTCAATGAAAAGGGCGCAGGATTTTCTAGCATTACTATAAAAAAAAACAATGAAAAAATAAACATGAAAACGTTTTTTCAAATGAAAGTAAGGAATAGCATTGAAATTTAAAACAAACAGAGATTATTACGCATATGTAGGGTTCTAAAAATACTTTAGCATAAAGAGCGAGGTATTTAGGAGGAGATAAATACCTCGCTCTTTATGCTAAAATATTTTTAGTGATTTCAACTATTTATTCTACGGCCTATTTGATTCAGGGGTCATTTTTAAGAATTGGAACAAAACTTACGATTTAGTGTAAAGAGCGAGGTATTAACGTTGGTACAAACCCCCTCGTACACATAATAAAAATATAAGAATATAAAAGTTTGTTACGTAAGTTAATTCTTAAGTTACGTATATTCTTTACTAATAAAAACGTTCGTTGAATATTAAAAGTTCTAGTAGCCTTTTTAAGTAACCGAAAAATTTGAGGGCAGCTAGGCCTCCTTCCCCACCCCTTATTTCTCAAAATCGTCTGATCAAAACTAAGGGAAAGCCATTTAGCCAAAAAAATATTAATATACTAATTTCATTTCAATAATTTATGTGCGGAGAGCCAAAATCAAACATGCATTAATTCAAAAACGTTCAGAAATTAAATAAAAAAAAAACTAGTTTTTTAACTGAAAGTAAGGAGCGACATTAAAACTTAAAACGAACAGAAATTACTCCGTATATGAAATGGGTTGTCCCCTCCGCAGTCCCACGCTCTTTACGCTAAAGTTTTTAGTTGTTTTAAAAAGTAGAATTGTGGCAAAGAGTCAAACTTTAGCGTAAAGAGCGTGGGACTGTGGAGGGGACAACCCATTTCATATACGGAGTAATTTCTGTTCGTTTTAAGTTTTAATGTCGCTCCTTACTTTCAGTTAAAAAAACTAGTTTTTTTTTATTTAATAAAGATTAGGTTCTATTATTGACTATCAGAACATTTGAAGTTTTCAACATTGTATATTTTCAAAATATTCTAGCTAATTGTGTTCTTATTAAGAACACAATTAGCCACAATAGAACACAATTGACATGGAAACATGTCAAACAGTTTGTGGTAACAAACTGTAGTAAGGAGCAACCCGGCTCAATAGTAATTAAAACTCTAAAAAATGGAATTTTTATGCCAATAGTTACCTCAACAGAATCGCATTTTAATGCTGATTTTAAATATATAAGTTTCATCAAGATTGGTCTTACCCGTCAAAAGTTACGAGCCTAAGAAGATTTGCCTCATTTTAGAAAATAGGGGGGTAATACCCCCTAAAAGTCATACGATCTTAACGAAAATCACACTATGAGATGCAGCGCATCAGAGAACCTTACTGTCGAAGTTTCAAACCCCTATCTACAAAAATTTGGAATTTAGCATTTTTTGCCAGAAGACAAATCATGGATGCATGTTTATTTGTTTGTTTGTTTTTTTCCCAGGGGTGATCATTTCGACTCAGTGGTCCTAGAATGTCGCAAAAGGGCTAATTCTAACGGAAATTAAAAGTTCTAGTGCTTTTTTTAAGTGACCAAAAAAATTGGAGGGCACCTAGGCCCCCTCCCACGCTCATTTTTTCTCCAAAGTCACTAGATCAAAATTCTGAGATAGCCATTTTATTCACCATAGTCGAATAACCTAATAACTATGTCTTTGGGGACGATTTGCTCCCCCGCAGTCGCCATGGGAGGGGCCGCAAGTTAGAAACTTTGACTTGTGTTTACATATTGTAATGGTTACTGGGAAGTGTACAGACGTTTTCAGGGGGATTTTTTTGGTTGAGGGGATTTTGGGTGAGGAGCAGCATTAAAACTTAAAGCGAACAGAAATTATTACGCATATGAGGGGTTTACCTCCTCGTAATACCTCGCTCTTTACGCTAAAGTATTTTTAGTAATTTCAACTATTTATTCTATGGCCTTTGTGATTCAGGGGGTCATTCTTAATGAATTGGGACAAAATTTAAGCTTTAGTGTAAAGAGCAAGGTATTGACGAGGGGTGAGCCCCCTCATATACGCAATAAAAATATACGAATATAGAAGTTTGCTACGTAAGTTAATTCGTAAGTTACGTATTTTTTTACTTATGAAAACGTTCGTAAAAAATTAAAAGTTATAGTTACCTTTTTAAGTAATCAAAAAATTGGAGGGCAACTAGGCCTCCTCTCTTGCTCCTTTTTTTCAAAATTTTCCGATTAAAACTATGAAAAAGACATTTAGCCAAAAAAAAAAAAAATTAATATAAAAATTTCGTTTTAATTATTTATGCGTGGAGAGCCAAGAAAAAAATGCATTAATTAAAAAATGTCCAGAAATTAAACAAAAAAACAAGTTTTTTAAATGAAAGTAAGGAGCGACATTAAAACTTAAAACAAACAAAAATTACTCCATATATGAAAGGGGCTTTTCCTCCTCAACGCCCCGCTCTTTACGCTGAAGTTTTTTACTGTTTTAAAATGTAGAGTTAAGAGAAAGAGTCAAACTTTAGCGTAAAGAGCGGGGCGTTGAGGAGGAAAAGCCCCTTTCATATATGGAGCGATTTTTGTTTGTTTTAAGTTTTAATGTCACTCCTTACTTTCATTTAAAAAAAACTTGTTTTTTTTCTTTTAAAGATTAAGTTCTATGATTGATTGTCAGAAAAATTAAAATATTCAGCATTATATATTGTCAAAATATTCTAGCTAATTGTTTTCTTATTAAGAAAATTTAAACAAATTCAGGGGTATAATAATCCAATTTTTAAGTGGTACAATAGAGATTATACAGTGATTTAACTGTTAAAGTGGTGAATAACTGTCCAACTAATGGGTATCTAACCCCATTATTAAGGCTATATATTGGACCCATAGGATAGAAAGGGGGATAGTAATGTCAGAAAAAAACAGTTCATTTGGAAACATTATTAAATAAGGAATCGAATAGTACCACTTTTATTTGTTTAGCAGATTTCTCTCAGAAGAGGTCAATCACTAAATGTTTTCCACGTGTTCAATAGAGCTTATTGCAATAATTTGTTAATGTGCTGTACCAGGGTGGTAAATGTGTTTCACACATCTCATTTGCTCAACTAACCAGTCTTGCCACTTTTCAGTATTGTGCTTGCACACTGTGAAGGTTTTAGAAAGTATACCAAACTTCTTATTACTAGAACCAATGATCCAACGACATTGTGATTTTCATGGGTAAATAAGTATACTTCTTTTCACTTTTTTTTCTAGTTCCTTATTTTCAATAAAGTTTCAAGACTAAGATGGAATAAAATCTTAAGTTGCTAGCTGTGACTATAACACTAGCCATTTATCTATGCTGAAATTAATTTCCAAAAGTCTTAATAATTTCAATTTTTTTTTTTTTTAGAGTTAAGTGCAAATTAACCTCTTGTCTTTAGAAGGCACAGTGGTGTCAATCCCACTCCTCGTTATGTTAGTTTCTCTTAAGGTATAAGTTCGCCATGGTTATTAAATGTAATTTCTGTTTTTGAAAAGAAGATACATGACAATAATTCATTAATGGTTATACCTAAGTATTAAAATTTTGAAACTCTATCTATCAAACATCCATCAACTGTGAAACTTTGTTCAGTATTTACCTTTTTAATGGTTGAGAAAATCTTGTAGTTATTTTGATATTAATCAGTAAATAGTATTTCTCATATATTGTATTAGATTATTCAGTGTGTTTTTCATGTTTTTAAAAATGTTTTCAATAGATCTAGCCCTGAATAATGAAACCCTTTCGTCTGCAAATGATATTGCAAACAATCTTTTAGGCAAAAATTCTTTTCTAGAGTTTCTTTCACTTTACAAGTAAAATGGGTAATAGCAAGATCTGTCAAGTGCCCTTTCTGAAATCTATATCTGTTTGGTGGTGTGATTCCTTTTAAATCTGCAAATTTGCTAATTTTA
Organism: Artemia franciscana; assembly: GCF_032884065.1. NCBI lineage: Eukaryota > Metazoa > Arthropoda > Branchiopoda > Anostraca > Artemiidae > Artemia > Artemia franciscana. The sequence goes on from NW_027063601.1 coordinate 19,919, forward strand.
TCATGTATAATTTTTATAAAATCTTTGAAATAACTGGTAAAACTGAAATAGGGCGGTAGTTATTTATCTTGTCCTTATTTCTGTTCATATACAAAGGTATAATATGGGTTTTCTTCATACCTTTATCAACAATTCTGTTTCAAAAATTCAAATTATGGAATATCACTGGAAAAAATTGTCTCAGAACCCGTTTTTGCATGTGATCATTCCATGAACCTCCAATGGTCTCAAATAATTCACATTCTTCTTCAAAAAATCTGCAGGAACCAGTTTGGAAGTAAAAATTCTAAAGTTATTATCAAAATTTGGAAAAAAAATTGACTTTCTTCTTCTATATCAATGCCATTACCAAACTGTGACGACATATTTTGACCAATCTTGGTAAAAAAAAAAGAATTTACAAAAATTCATCAGTTATAGATTGATCATTTCCTATTATTTCCTTAACTATATCTCATTAGAGATTTTAATACCTTTACTTTTGGTCTCAAAATTCGATTAATAATTTTCCACATTGAATATAGACCATTCTTTGCAAGCTCAAGGCAGTAAAAAAATTGTAGTTTTTAGCATCTTGTTTTTTTTTGTTGGCAACATTTTGATAATTAACAAAACTGTCTTGATTTTCTTTCAATAGGTTAATTTCAACATTCTAATTTAAAGCTTATTTAATTTTTTGTTGTTGTTAGAATAAGGAAACGAGTTTGTTAAAGAATATTATTTTATTTTGAATAAAAAGAAATCATAGTAAAAACGTAAAAAGAAAAAAAAGATGCCAACAGCACCCGGTGTTCCCAGATGGTCACCCATCCAAGTACTGACCGGGCCCGACGTTGTGTGACTTCCAGGATCTGACGAGACTAGGTACTTTCTACGTGGTATGGCCGTTGGCTGAAAGATTTTGTAACAAAATGAATGTTGATCCACAAACTGAAAAGAAACAAAATGCCTAATTTTAGAGTCATAAAGCAAGGTTTTTAGTAGACAAATATTTAGAAAGAATCAAAATATGTTTATCCATTGTTTATTTTTTTTTAAACTTTTTTCCTTCTGAAACAAAAACGACAAGTCCCCCACAGATGTTTCTACCTTTGATGACTACCCTATGGCTTCCTAAGCTAGTTTAGATTAGTCGAATTAGAGGCTCTTGGTTTATTTTTAAAAACAGTTCCTCAATTTTTGCGTATAATCTATTGGTTTCTTAGGTGAAAATGAGCTTCCTCTCAAGTCCTATGCTTTGTAACGAGATCAATGTAAAAGCAGACTTTATTGCTTGTAACAAAAGGGCAAGCTTGAAATATTTATTCATTTTTTGTTAGGGTATAATTTAACGATTTTCAAGGAAAATGTTTCCCCCGCCTCCAGTCAATTCTTACGCGTTGTTACTAGGTAGGCAAATGCGAAAGTTTTCCTTTTCACATTCAGTATCCTAAATTTCATAGCTTTGTCCTTTCCAGATGGTCACATGCTATAGAGCAATTCAATTAATTTGTAGCCCTTAAAAGGGCTGTTGGTTAATTTGGGGGTTGGGCCTGGAGCTAAAAATTAGATTCATTTAAGCCTTTGCCGGTTTTTCAGTCTTCTTTGGTAGAAGGACTGCTTGAATATTGGGCAAAACGCCTCCTTGGGCAATGGTGACCCCCGACAGAAGCTTGTTGAGTTCTTCATCGTTTCTAATGGCAAGCTGAAGGTGACGAGGAATGATACGAGTTTTTTTGTTATCTCGTGCAGCATTACCAGCAAGCTCAAGGACCTCGGCAGCCAAATACTCCATCACCGCTGCAAGGTAAACGGGTGCGCCTGCACCAACTCGCTCCGCATAGTTGCCCTTTCTCAGAAGACGGTGGATCCTTCCCACTGGGAATTGGAGACCTGCCCTATTTGAACGGGACTTTGCCGTTCCCTTCACTTTTCCACCCTTTCCTCTTCCTGTCATGGTTTCTAGGTTACGAAATTCCTTTAGATTCTTTAATCACGAACAAATTGAAAATGATGTCTGTTTTTGAATGCGCAAACAATTTATACTCCAGCCAGCGAACTGAGTTCCTCTGAGAAAAGAATTGCGCGCGAACTGTAGTTAGTATATAAACGGGTCGAGTTTTGGAAAAGCTATTCAGTTGATTATTGGATTCTGTTAAAGAATCTATTAACAATGGCTCCAAAAACTTCAGGAAAGGCAGCAAAGAAAGCTGGTTAGGCGCAGAAAAACATTAGTAAAACTGATAAGAAAAGGAAACGAGAGAGGAAGGAAAGCTACGCCATTTATATTTACAAAGTTCTCAAGCAAGTGCATCCCGACACTGGTGTTTCTAGCAAGGCAATGAGCATCATGAATAGCTTTGTCAACGATATCTTTGAAAGGATTGCTGCGGAAGCCTCTCGTTTAGCTCACTACAACAAGAGGTCCACCATCACTAGCAGAGAGGTTCAAACTGCTGTGAGGCTGCTCCTACCCGGAGAACTTGCCAAGCATGCTGTTAGTGAAGGCACTAAAGCTGTAACAAAATACACAAGCTCCAAATAAGAGGGGTTTTCCCTGTCTATTAGCGCCCAATCAGCCGGGCCCTCCCAAACAGCCCTTTTAAGGGCTACCACCTTATTCTAAATGCTCTGCTCTCAAATTGCTTTTACTGTTCCTGGCTTGGATTTGCGAAATTTCAGGTAAACAAGAACCCATACTAAACCCTAATACGAAAAAAAAAACAAACAAAAGTCCCCTGTTTCAAAGGCAACGCTCAATTTGCTTGTTGTATACAAAGTAATATATTATCGACGTAATAGTCAAAGAGAATTAGAAAGCGGGGCCTCCGGGTTTTTCATGACATTCCATCAAAAGCATTTTCATAGGCTTGTTGGGTCCCATTGGGAGCTATTCATTTTTTGGGTATTTTTGGATTTATTAGGCTGGCCTAAATTGGCATTTTGACGTGTTTCCTTTTCATTAGATGTTTCGGATCAACAGGCCCTTGACTCATACCTTTTTTTGTCACGGAACACTAGGCTGTTTAACGCTATTTTGCGTGTTTGTTTAAACCATCTAGTGGCCCTTAAAAGGGCCGTTGGTTAAGATGCCATTGCATAGAAATTAGGGTACTTAAGCTCTCTCGCCATGGATACGACGGGCAAGTTGAATATCTTTTGGCATGATGGTCACCCTCTTGGCGTGAATGGCACACAAGCTGGTATCCTCAAAAAGTCCAACTAGATACGCCTCGCTGGCTTCTTGTAGGGCCATCACAGCCGAACTCTGGAACCTCAAGTCAGTTTTGAAATCCTGGGCAATCTCTCGCACAAGTCTCTGGAAGGGCAATTTCCTTATTAAGAGTTCGGTACTCTTTTGATAACGAAGAATCTCTCTCAGGGCTACGGTTCCGGACCTGTATCTGTGTGGTTTTTTTACCCCACCAGTAGCAGGAGCCGACTTACGTGCAGCCTTGGTCGCAAGCTGCTTCCTAGGTGCCTTCAGGGCTGCCAAAATTTATTTAGAGAGTGTGTCATATTTTTTCCGAAAATGTGCTTTTTGTGTCATCTCAGATTCCATAATGTGTCACAAAATGTGTCATATTTTTTTGTTACAGGCGGTATCATATTTAATTGTCAAATATTTATTTAGAGTTTTGAATATATAATCTTTTCCAAATCAGTTCAAAAAGGAGTAAACTTAACCTTATCCTATTATCTTGGGATCTTGACCTTTTTGTGACGTCATGAAAGAAATAGAAACATTCGATTAAATTAATGTTACACACTATGAATTTGTGTCTGGGCGGCCAACGAGGCAAGTTTCCATTTATAAAAGTTTTAGGGACAATCAATTCCGACAGCAAATTGAAAATAGACTTTTCGTATGACGTCGTAATCGTAATCAGCTCTATACGTAATCGGCTTTATTGGCTAAGCTTTTTATTTACTCAATATGTAAGCCATTCAACCAGCTTCAATCTAGTATTTCTGTCATATTTTTTGGTGCGTTTTTAGGCCAGATGGATTATTCTGAAGGAAAGAAATCTCTGGAAATTTGTAATCTTGTCTAAGGTTGGATACCCCTCCTATACTCCTAAAAATGGGAGTTGCTGCTTATGCACACAGCTTTTGTAATCTGCATGCTGTTTAATTTTTACTATTAAGTACGTACCAGTTGGCTACATCAAATACTCAATCAAGAAGCCAATTAAGTTCAGATATTCAGCGTGCATTTTGATTTGAAATTTCCGCCTATGGCTGTTTTTTTCGCATAGTTTAAGTTTTAAATACGGTGATGGTATCTGTCCTGTATTCTGCACTGTTTGTGTACTATTGCCACCGTTAGGCAGCGCTATTCCCTTCCATTAATTTGTAGCTTTTCTGGAGGTAGAAAATTGAAATTTTACTTTTTTTTTATTACCATTTAAAAATCAAGACTAGGATGACAAAAATGTGTAATTTTTTTGAAAAATGTGTCATCTTTTTTTGAAAAATGTGTCATTTTTGTCGATTGGGTCATTTTTTATTGAAAAATGTGTCATTTTCGTCGATTGTGTCATCATTTCGTCTGAATGTGTCACGCAACATCAAATTGTGTCATTTTGACACAAAATTTGTCAATTTGGCAGCCATGGGTGCCTTTCCACCAGTTGATTTTCTCGCAGTTTGTTTTGTCCTAGCCATGTTGATAGATTGCCTCTCTTGAAAAGAATGAACAAAGGAGCAGATATCTAGTGTCTAAATTTATATGGAGCGACAGCCGCGCGATAGAGTAACAATTTGTGGGGAAAGCCTTCAGTAGTATAAATTAAACGAGCTTTCAAGAAAACTTGTTAGTTTGTCAAAAACTTTAAAGCTGATTGCTACGGTATCGTATTAAATATGACAGGAAGAGGAAAAGGAGGAAAGGGGCCTGGAAAAGAAGGCGCAAAACGTCATCGCAAAGTTCTTCGTGACAATATCCAGGGTATCACAAAGCCAGCAATTAGAAGACTGGCCCGCCGTGATGGTGTAAAACGTATATCTGTCATATTTGAATAAAGTTGTTTATTCTCATCATGGGATTATTCAAGGAAATAGTTGTTGCTATTCAACTGCACAAGCCTATTCTATCATGTTGGAATGAAGATAGTAGGAACGGAGGAAAATGTGTTCCTACTCTTACTAAATTGCCGCTGGACCTTATAGTTTGGACACAAGTATAATATTGCATTAGTTATTTGCAGTTAATAAACAAGTATGAAAAGCTGGCAACAGTTTAGATAGCAAATGAATTTCCTTGTAAACTGACTCTGAGAATGAAGCCCAAAATCATGAGTTTCAAACCATAACAAAAGGCATCCGATGGACTTTAATTTACTACTACTACTAATAACTCACTGCAGCACCAAGTCGCCTGAGTTCAACACAGCTACGCACGCTCCTTCTCCCACCTAATCTATTTAAAGCCTCCCTCTTTACACCCTCCCAGGAAGTTCCCATTTCCTTTAAATCTTTATTTATGACATCACTCCCAACCCAGACAAGGACGACCGTCTTTCCGTGTAGCCCCAGACGGTTGGCCAAAAAGGACAATCTTCAGTAATCTGTCATCCTTCATCCGTAGAACGTGGCCTAGCCATCTTAAGCTTTCTTTCATTATAGCCCCAGAAAGCGGGATTGAACCACACTTTTCGTACAACCTACTGTTTGAAATACGGTCAGTCAGCCGGGTACCCAGAACAATCCGTAGGCAATTTCTCTGGAAAAAATCTAGTAAATTTTCATGTGCTTTTCGGAGTGCCCATGCTTCAGAGGAACTAATGAGCACTAAGTCTAACCTAATGAATGATATTTCTCGTGTCGTATCAAATACAATGAAAGATCGCCGAGCTTCGGAAATTATAAGTGAAGATATTGTGAACGAAGTTTATAATTCGATTTCCCTTGAATATAATGCCAAATTTGAAAAAATTGAAACAACCCTTCGAAAACTTTATAATGCCGTGAACTTGCTTGAAAATAAAATCTCTAACTTAGAAGACAAGTTTGACCAACTAGAGCAGGATACCTTACTTGATAGCCTAATTTTCTACGGTGTGAAACCGAACCCCAATGTGGAACTGAGAGAAAATCTTAATGGAGTGATAACACAAATAATGGGCTTGCAAGATTTTAAAGAAATGGACCTCTTAAAGGTTAATCGATTCCGCATGCCTGCTAATCAAACTGAGAATGTGAAAATCGCCCCAGTTCTAGTAAAATTTTCAAGCTTAGATACTGCTCGTAAAGTGTTTGCAGCAAAAAGTAAGTTGGCAAAGTCAGGTGTATTTGTTTTAGAAAACCTAACTAAAAAGCGTCGGGATCTATTAAACGCGGCTCGTAGCACCTTTGGCCCAAGAAGTGTTTGGTCTGATCACGGTCAAATTCTAGCCAAAGTTCTTGGTGAAACTCGTATACGCAAAATAAATTATTTGCATGAATGTATTAGTATGTGACTGGTTATTATTTTCTTGATGCGTATCCTTTCCTAAGTCATTCTTTTTTACAGTTTCTTTTTATTTCGTTTCATTTTTTTTTTCATGCTCATGGTTCATCCCGATAGTACCTTCTGTGCTATTAATTATTTATGTGGTTATAATCCTTTGACAGGTTTTTCTTTCGTAATAGATTTAGGTAAAGATTTCTTTTTTGTTCATCTGGTGATTTAAATGGACTCCAAGTAAAACCTGCTTTTGTCAATATTTTAAGTCGTGAAAGACGCCTTTGCGAGCTTGAAAATAATCCTTTTGATCTAATTAGTATTGTGAATAATTCTGTGGGTCAGGTTAATCAAAACCTGACTAATATAAACCCTGTTTGTAATAGTAAATATGTTTCGGAATTGGGGGGAGAGGAGGTTACCAAAGGAAATTATTCTCTGACTGCACTTCAGCTTAACATTCAGGGTCTTTCCTCGTCAATAGATAATTTAAGACAAATAGTTTCGGATGGACAGCCTGATGTTGTTGGTTTGTGCGAGACATTTTTGGATTCTGGCAATGAAATGCTATTGGATATCCATGGCTACAAAATGGAACATATAAACCGCTGCAAGATGGCTAAAGGAGGTCTTGCCATGTATATATCTAGTAATTTGCATTATTGCTTACGGGATGACTTATCAAGGAATTTTGAAGGTATTTTTGAGTCACAATTTATAGAAATTAGAGTTAATGGTATTCATCTAATCATAGGCAATATTTATCGTTCTCCTAGTGGCGCGGTTTCGTTGTTTCTTCGGTATCTTGAGGAAATACTTGACTTAATATTGAAACGTCCGTGTCAGTTAATCATAATGGGTGACTTTAATATAAATTTGATGGATTCAAATTCTTCGGCTTCAGTTGATTTTCTTTCAACCATGCTTGCCGCAGGAAGTCTACCAACTACATCCATCCCCACACGAGTAACTAATGTTACAGCTTCTTTGATTGACAATATCTTCTCTACGCTTTGCTTGAAGAAAAACTCAATTTTAGTTACTGATATCTCCGATCATTTTCCCATATATTCTCGGTTCAGTTTTAATCGGGGAAGGAATAACCGGGCTCAAGTGTTTGATTCCTATTCTATTAGGTTTGGTGAAAATGAGTTATCTCTTCTTAGTTCTAAATTAGCGAAAAATTCGTGGAGCTTATTTGATAATAACAAGGATTTTTCTTGTTTATTTGAGTCGTTTTATGGAACCATAAAAGAGGCTATTCTTAACATTTGTAAAGTACCACCTTCTAATCGCAGGTCTAAAAGGATTATTCCTCTAAACCCATGGATGACATCCGGACTTCTCAAAAGCTGGAGAAGGAAAAATAATCTCTGGAGGTATTATAAATGCGCTACACTTTCAACGAGTGCTATTCGTCTTTGTCAATTCAAGATTTACCGGAATATATATAATTCCTTGTGTAGGAAAGCCAAATCTCTCTATTATCTAAATAATTTTGCTGCGTGTAATAAGGATATTCGTAAAACTTGGAAGGTAATAAATTCTGTGCTTAAACCTGGTTCTCAATATAGCTCTTTACCTATGAGTCTGGTCATTGGTGATGAGACTTTAGAGGGTGAGCTTAATGTCCAAGAAGCATTTACTTAATTTTTCGCTAGTATTGGTAATAATATCGCTTCCACAGCTACTTTTTCTCGGTCTAAGTCGGACTTTAGATCTTACCTCGGGCCGTCTTGTGTTAAGTCTATGTTTCTAGAGCCAGTAACAGAAATTGAAATTACTAAAATTGTTAATGGCTTGAAAGACTCATCTTCAACTGAGCCAGATTCTATTCCTACTAAGGTAGTTAAATCTATTCTTCCTTCAATAGTTGTGCCTCTTACAAAACTTGTTAATCTTTCATTTAAATATGGGGTTTTTCCAGATCCTCTCAAGCGTGCTCGGATTATTGTTCTGTATAAAGGTGGACCAAGAAATGATCCAGCAAAGTATCGACCAATTTCAATTTTATCAGTATTTAGTAAAATCTTCGAAAAGGCTATGCTTTCTCGTCTGCTTAAATTTCTAAAATCTAAAGAGTTTCTTCATGATTTTCAATTTGGTTTCCGAATGAAGCACTCCACTGAGCATGCCTGTATGACCCTTTTGAATTTTATACATTCTGAATTGGATTCGAGATTAATTCCGGCTGCTATATTCCTGGATATTCGCAAGGCATTCGATTCCTTAACCCATGAAATTCTTCTATCGAAGATGTCTCATTTTGGCATTAGGGGTAATGTATTTTCTTGGTTTCAATCTTATTTGAATGATAGGTTAATTTCTGTCAATCCACAATTTAATTTCTGTCAATCACAAGTGAATTTTGGCGTCCCTCAGGGATCAGTTTTAGGGCCAGTGCTATTTTTGATTTATATAAATGATCTTTTTTACGCAGTAAAAAAGCAGAAACCTATTCATTGCTGTAGACTCTGTCATCCTAAACCTTCCCTTGCCCATAGTGCCAGCTATAGTTCAACATCTTCTGATGTCCTTGTTTGTTTTGCTGATGATAGCACACTCGGCACTTCGGGGAACTGTGAACCCGAGCTTCGATTAAACTTGGAATACTTGTTTGAGAGAGTAATTTCATGGCTTGATGCTAATTTTCTTACCCTAAATTATTCAAAATCCAATTTTTTGATATTTTCGCATGTTTCTCAGATTTATCCCAAGTTATCAGAAATTCATCAGCCAAATGGGATAATTCACAGATCTAAAGATCGATATGTTCGTTTTTTGGGCATTCTTGTTGATGAAAATTTGTGTTTCAAGCGTCACATTGATTTGATTAAAATGAAGATATGCAGGAGTCTCGGTATTTTAAGGAAACTCAAACATATTTTCCCTGGATCAATTTTGGAAATCCTTTTTCACTCCTTGATCCGATCTTACGTTTCCTACTGTCCAATAGTATGGATGTCAACCTTTCCTTCACTGTTAAAACCACTTTCTAAGGTTTATAATAAAGCTAGAAACCTCATTAAGGAAGATCCGTTCAAGAGTTATCCCATTACTTGATCTCGAGTCACTGTATATTCTTTCGTGTGCATGTTTTACTTTTTCTCAGCTTCATGGTGACCTCCCCCGTCCCCTAAGTGCTCAGCCATCTTTCACCTCTGATCAGAATAATTATAAGCTTCGCAATACCGAAAATCATATTCAAGTTCCTTTTACTCCTTGTGTAAGGCCAGACTTTAATCCTTTAATTGCGAGTTACATTGTATGGAATAAGTTGCCCGAATCAGCTCGAAGGTGCCACTCATTCGGTTTGTTCAAAAAAATTATTAAAAATTCATTGGCTTCTTAGAAATTATTTTATCTCTTTTTATATGTGTATATGCGTGTATGTATGCATATATATTTCCTGATTATTTCATTGGAGTCTATTTTATCTACAGATCTACTTAATTAATTTAGTCTGTTCAATCTATTAGTCTATTTAGTTTTGTTTTCTATAGTTTTTCATTTTATTTATACTTTCCTCTCTTCTCCTTTTTGCTCTTCTCTCTGTGAGTAAGTGATTATTTTTTTCCTTCTCTGAGTAAGTGGCTCGTTCATTTTCCCCTTTTTTACAGGCCAAAGAGCCTTTGGGGAAATAGTAAAATGTAATATTGTATGTGTGTTTCGTGATGAATAAATCTTATCTTATCAGAGCCACATTTGACCACTGTCATCACTGTAGCTTTCAATATTCTAATCTTGGTTTGTAGACTTCTTTCTATTCTTCCAAACTTTTTTTAACTGTGAAAAAACACCCTGGGCCTTAGCTATTCTACTTTTAACATCTTCACTGCTCCCACCATCTTTACTAATAATACTACCTAGGTAACTGAAGCTCCCAACCTGATCAATCTTTTCGGTACCTAATGTCACCTGTTCATCTTCACTTATTCCTATAGCCTTAGTGACTTAGTCTTCTTAACATTAATTTTCAAGCCTATTTTAGCACCCTGAACTCGTAAAACCTCTAAAAATTCATTCATTTTGCTCACACTTTCATCTAATATGCTTAAATCATCAGCATAATCTAAGTCCAGGAGCGTTCTTCCTCCCCATTTGATTCCATGGTCTCCAATTGCCTTTCCTTTGCTCCTTAAGACGAAGTCCATCAAAATGATACACATAAAGGGGGATAGAACACAACCCTGCTCTTTAATTTAGAGGTCAAAAAACAACAGCAAACGGACTTTTAGCTGGTATTCACCGTCGAAATATATTGCATTTCAATGCTAAGCATTGAACATATTAGTTTGTTCCAACGCTGCTTTTGGTCTTTTGAAATAAAAGACGCCATAAGCCTATAAAAATGATTTTATTTGTGGATTACATAGCAGTTATTTGTGATATTTTGTTTGTGATCATATAACAACAATTTGTTATGCGTTTTTAACTTTTGCAAAATTTTTTGCCATTTGTCAGTTAACTTTTTGAGTTTTTTTTTTTTTTTTTTTTTTTAATTTGATTTATGATTTCTATGTTTGTTTTTAAGCAAAATTCGAAAACATACTGCAGAAAGGGGGACATTTCTCCGGTTTAAAATAATTCCTTTTTGACTGGAACGTATAATAAACTTTCAGATAGCCTATGATCGAAATAAATAAAAGCGGTTTGTTTCAACTTTGCCTTCCCCCCCCACATCTCAAAAAAATTCAAAATTTCAGTATCTTTGGCTTTTTGAAATACATGACTATAAGTAATAAAAGCCTTTGTTTCGAAATCAAGGGATAGGTAGGTTTGTTTTATTCTATTGTAGATGATTATAGAACGTATAATAAACTTTCAGATAGCCTATGATCGAAATAAATAAAAGCGGTTTGTTTCAACTTTGCCTTCCCCCCCCCCCACATCTCAAAAAAAATTCAAAATTTCAGTATCTTTGGCTTTTTGAAATACATGACTATAAGTAATAAAAGCCTTTGTTTCGAAATCAAGGGATAGGTAGGTTTGTTTTATTCTATTGTAGATGATTATAGTACTGTAGATGATATTTACAGTATTGTGTATTGTAGATGATAGTATTACGGTGTGAAAAAGAAAAAATAACTGGTCAATCAATTTTAAGATTTTTTCGCTTTGTAATGCTCGCTAATAGTATTATTACATACCAAGAAGTAAATAATGATAAGGAGATTGTGAAGAGGAATAACAAATTCAATGTGAGATAATAAATAAATGCGTGAAATAAAGAAAATACCATTTTTCAAGAATTTTTTTATTTCGTGAAATAAGAAAATGAGGGCTAATAATACAAAAAAAAAAGGCATTTTCAATTTTCCAAACAAGGGGAAAATGCCGTCTAACTCAAATGCCGCGACAAACTTAAGAACATACGCTACTTTTTTACGATGATACAAAGTATGACGGAGCTTAAGCAAAAAATGTTCAAACTGCTTAATTTAGAAAATATGAACACAGTACTCTGAGTTTACTTTGAATTAACGAGGTGTCAGTAGGCAGCGTCATCTTTTTCCAGAGAATAAAATGATATTTTTTTTTATATATATTTGACAATCTGGGTATATTAAAGCCAAAATGTCTGATTCATTTGTCATCCAGTGTGTTTGAATATAAATTATAGAAGGAAAAAAAATACAGAGATAGAAAGGAAAGGGTGAAAGAGAGAGAGGAAGAGAAAGAGAGGGAGATAGTAAACGAGCGAAAGAGAAGGAAAAACGCGCACACAACACACAGTTAATTTAATAATGATTGGTTTAGAAATCAAGTCCTAATTTAGAAGCAAATTCACGCACGTCAACGTCATTTAGTGCTATGATTCCATATTAGGACTCATTTTTAACTAAGCGTTATCCAACTATGAGATTGATAATCAACATATAGTTTCTATTGTATAAGATTAGCAAGCTTAGAAAGCTTAGCGGATTAGAAAGCTTGAGAATTCCCCAGCAATATACAGTGAAATGTATGAAAATATGCTCCAGACAGTGAAATACCCAGCAAGGGCTTGTTCGATGAATAAAATTATTTATTTATTAATTCATGAATGATTTTTCTACTATTGGTCTACAGTTTATGCACTACTACTTGCCATTAAATTTCTTCTCCGCGAAAGGCTAAAAGAAGCAAAAAGCAACAACAACAAAAATTCATGGCTGCAGTAATTGTCACGGTTGCTAGTAAAGAATAATGGATTATATAATGTGGATTATAGCATATAGTAATCGAAACCTCAAAAATGGTGCTGAGACTGCTGAAAGACAACTGACTTTCATCCAGCTTTTCATTCAGTGGTAGCTATTATTTCGATTAATCTTAAAAGTAAAAGTTTATTACAAAATTAAATTTATGGGAATTTCGAAAACGAGCTGAAACCCCTCGATAATCACGTCAGACCAACATGGAAAATGCACCATTGGAGCCATCATTATTGAAAATCATGCACAGCAAAATTACAATCTCCAAATTTAACA
>NW_027063602.1:0-32020 GCF_032884065.1 Artemia franciscana
GTTTTAGTTTTCGAGGGTAATAGCTACGTATGTTGAAAAAATGAAGATATTAGACTATTTTATGATTGCAAATGGTAAAGAATGTGATTAAAGGTTCTTTTCCTATGTCAAAAGTTTTAGTTTTCGAGGGTAATAGCTTTGTTTGTGGAAAAAATGAAGATATTAGACTATTCTATGATTGCAAATGCTAAAGAATGTGATTAAAGGCTCTTTTCCTATTTCAAAAGTTTTAGTTTTCGAGGAAAGTAGCTACGTATGTTGAAAAAATGAAGATATTAGACTATTTTATGATTACAAATGGTAAAGAATGTGATTAAAGGCTCTTTTCCCATTTCAAAGGTTTTAGTTTTCAAGGGTAGTAGCTAGGTCTGTGGAAAAAATGAAGATATTAGACTATTTTATGATTGTACATGGTAAAGAATGTGATTAAAGGCCCTTTTCCTATTTCAAAAGTTTTAGTTTTCGAGGGTAATAGCTACGTATGTTGAAAAAAATGAAGATATTAGACTATTTTATGATTGCAAATCGTAAAGAATGTGATTAAAGGCTCTTTTCCTATTTCAAAAGTTTTAGTTTTCGAGGGTAATAGCTACGTATGTTGAAAAAATGAAGATATTAGACAATTTTATGATTGCAAATGGTAAAGAATGTGATTAAAGGCTCTTTTCTTATTTCAAAAGTTTTAGTTTTCGAGGGTAATAGCTACTTATTTTGAAAAATGAAGATATTAGACTATTCTATGATTGCAAATGGTAAAGAGTGTGATTAAAGGCTCTTTTCCTATTTCAAAAGTTTTAGTTTTCGAGGAAAATAGCTACGTATGTTGAAAAAATGAAGATATTAGACTATTTTATGATTACAAATGGTAAAGAATGTGATTAAAGGCTCTTTTCCCATTTCAAAGGTTTTAGTTTTCGAGGGTAGTAGCTAGGTCTGTGGAAAAAAATGAAGATATTAGACTATTATATGATTGTACATGGTAAAGAATGTGATTAAAGGCCCTTTTCCTATTTCAAAAGTTTTAGTTTTCGAGGGTAATAGCTACGTATGTTGAAAACATGAAGATATTAGACTATTTTATTATTGCAAATCGTAAAGAATGTGATTAAAGGCTCTTTTCCTATTTCAAAAGTTTTAGTTTTCGAGGATAATAGCTAGGTCTGTGGAAAAAATGAAGATATTAGACTATTTTATGATTGCAAATGGTAAAGAATGTGATTAAAGGTTCTTTTCCTATGTCAAAAGTTTTAGTTTTTGAGGGTAATAGCTTTGTTTGTGGAAAAAAATGAAGATATTAGACTATTCTATGATTGCAAATGGTAAAGAATGTGAATTAAAAGGCTCTTTTCCTATTTCAAAAGTTTTAGTTTTCGAGGAAAGTAGCTACGTATGTTGAAAAAATGAAGATATTAGACTATTTTATGATTACAAATGGTAAAGAATGTGATTAAAGGCTCTTTTCCCATTTCAAAGGTTTTAGTTTTCGAGGGGTAGTAGCTAGGTCTGTGGAAAAAATGAAGATATTAGACTATTTTATGATTGTACATGGTAAAGAATGTGATTAAAGGCCCTTTTCCTATTTCAAAAGTTTTAGTTTTCGAGGGTAATAGCTACGTATGTTGAAAAAATGAAGATATTAGACTATTTTATGATTGCAAATCGTAAAGAATGTGATTAAAGGCTCTTTTCCTATTTCAAAAGTTTTAGTTTTCGAGGGGTAATAGCTAGGTCTGTGGAAAAAATGAAGATATTAGACTATTTTAGGATTGCACATGGTAAAGAATGTGATTAAAGGCTCTTTTCCCTATTTCAAAAGTTTTAGTTTTCGAGGGTAATAGCTACGTATGTTGAAAAAAATGAAGATATTAGACAATTTTATGATTGCAAATGGTAAAGAATGTGATTAAAGGCTCTTTTCTTATTTCAAAAGTTTTAGTTTTCGAGGGTAATAGCTTCTTATTTTGAAAAATGAAGATATTAGACTATTTTAAGATTGCAAATGGTAAAGAATGTGATTAAAGGCTCTTTTCCTATTCCAAAAGTTTTAGTTTTCGAGGGTAATAGCTACGTATGTTGAAAAGATGAAGATATTAGACTATTTTATGATTGCAAATGGCAAAGAATGTGATTAAAGGCTCTTTTCCTATGTCAAAAGTTTAGTTTTCGAGGGTAATAGCTTTGTCTGTGGAAAAAATGAAGATATTAGACTATTCTATGATTGCAAATGGTAAAGAGTGTGATTAAAGGCTCTTTTCCTATTTCAAAAGTTTTAGTTTTCGAGGAAAATAGCTACGTATGTTGAAAAAATGAAGATATTAGACTATTTTATGATTACAAATGGTAAAGAATGTGATTAAAGGCTCTTTTCCCATTTCAAAGGTTTTAGTTCTCGAGGGTAGTAGCTAGGTCTGTGGAAAAAAATGAAGATATTAGACTATTATATGATTGTACATGGTAAAGAATGTGATTAAAGGCCCTTTTCCTATTTCAAAAGTTTTAGTTTTCGAGGGTAATAGCTACGTATGTTGAAAAAATGAAGATATTAGACTATTTTATTATTGCAAATCGTAAAGAATGTGATTAAAGGCTCTTTTCCTATTTCAAAAGTTTTAGTTTTCGAGGGTAATAGCTAGGTCTGTGGAAAAAAATGAAGATATTAGACTATTTTAGGATTGCACATGGTAAAGAATGTGATTAAAGGCTCTTTTCCTATTTCAAAAGTTTTAGTTTTCGAGGGGTAATAGCTACGTATGTTGAAAAAATGAAGATATTAGACAATTTTATGATTGCAAATGGTAAAGAATGTGATTAAAGGCTCTTTTCTTATTTCAAAAGTTTTAGTTTTCGAGGGTAATAGCTACTTATTTTGAAAAATGAAGATATTAGACTATTTTAAGATTGCAAATGGTAAAGAATGTGATTAAAGGCTCTTTTCCTATTCCAAAAGTTTTAGTTTTCGAGGGTAATAGCTACGTATGTTGACAAAATGAAGATATTAGACTATTTTATGATTGCAAATGGCAAAGAATGTGATTAAAGGCTCTTTTTCTATGTCAAAAGTTTTAGTTTTCGAGGGTAATAGCTTTGTCTGTGGAAAAAATGAAGATATTAGACTATTCTATGATTGCAAATGGTAAAGAGTGTGATTAAAGGCTCTTTTCCTATTTCAAAAGTTTTAGTTTTCGAGGAAAATAGCTACGTATGTTGAAAAAATGAAGATATTAGACTATTTTATGATTACAAATGGTAAAGAATGTGATTAAAGGCTCTTTTCCCATTTCATAGGTTTTAGTTTTCGAGGGTAGTAGCTAGGTCTGTGGAAAAAAATGAAGATATTAGACTATTTTATGATTGTACATGGTAAAGAATGTGATTAAAGGCCCTTTTTCCTATTTCAAAAGTTTTACTTTTCGAGGGTAATAGCTACTTATGTTGAAAAAAATGAAGATATTAGACTATTTTATTATTGCAAATCGTAAAGAATGTGATTAAAGGCTCTTTTCCTATTTCAAAAGTTTTAGTTTTCGAGGGTAATAGCTAGGTCTGTGGAAAAAATGAAGATATTAGACTATTTTAGGATTGCACATGGTAAAGAATGTGATTAAAGGCTCTTTTCCTATTTCAAAAGTTTTAGTTTTTGAGCGTAATAGCTACGTATGTTGAAAAAAACGAAGATATTAGACAATTTTATGATTGCAAATGGTAAAGAATGTGATTAAAGGTTCTTTTCTTATTTCAAAAGTTTTAGTTTTCGAGGGTAATAGCTACTTATTTTGAAAAATGAAGATATTAGACTATTTTAAGATTGTAAATGGTAAAGAATGTGATTAAAGGCTCTTTTCCCTATTCCAAAAGTTTTAGATTTCGAGGGTAATAGCTACGTATGTTGAAAAAATGAAGATATTAGACTATTTTATGATTGCAAATGGCAAAGAATGTGATTAAAGGCTCTTTTCCTATGTCAAAAGTTTAGTTTTCGAGGGTAATAGCTTTGTCTGTGGAAAAAATGAAGATATTAGACTATTCTATGATTGCAAATGGTAAAGAGTGTGATTAAAGGCTTTTTTCCTATTTCAAAAGTTTTAGTTTTCGAGGAAAATAGCTACGTATGTTGAAAAAATGAAGATATTAGACTATTTTATGATTACAAATGGTAAAGAATGTGATTAAAGGCTCTTTTCCCATTTCAAAGGTTTTAGTTTTCGAGGGGTAGTAGCTAGGTCTGTGGAAAAAAATGAAGATATTAGACTATTTTATGATTGTACATGGTAAAGAATGTGATTAAAGGCCCTTTTCCTATTTCAAAAGTTTTAGTTTTCGAGGGTAATAGCTACGTATGTTGAAAAAATGAAGATATTACACTATTTTATTATTGCACATGGTAAAGAATGTGATTAAAGGCTCTTTTCCTATTTCAAAAGTATTAGTTTTCGAGGGTAATAGCTACGTATGTTGAAAAAATGAAGATATTAGACAATTTTATGATTGCAAATGGTAAAGAATGTGATTAAAGGCTCTTTTCTTATTTCAAAAGTTTTAGTTTCGAGGGGTAATAGCTACTTATTTTGAAAAATGAAGATATTAGACTATTTTAAGATTGCAAATGGTAAAGAATGTGATTAAAGGCTCTTTTCCTATTCCAAAAGTTTTAGTTTTCGAGGGTAATAGCTACGTATGTTGACAAAATGAAGATATTAGAATATTTTATGATTGCAAATGGCAAAGAATGTGATTAAAGGCTCTTTTCCTATGTCAAAAGTTTTAGTTTTCGAGGGTAATAGCTTTGTCTGTGGAAAAAATGAAGATATTAGACTATTCTATGATTGCAAATGGTAAAGAGTGTGATTAAAGGCTCTTTTCCTATTTCAAAAGTTTTAGTTTTCGAGGAAAATAGCTACGTATGTTGAAAAAATGAAGATATTAGACTATTTTATGATTACAAATGGTAAAGAATGTGATTAAAGGCTCTTTTCCCATTTCAAAGGTTTTAATTTTCGAGGGTAGTAGCTAGGTCTGTGGAAAAAATGAAGATATTAGACTATTTTATGATTGTACATGGTAAAGAATGTGATTAAAGGCCCTTTTCCTATTTCAAAAGTTTTAGTTTTCGAGGGTAATAGCTACGTATGTTGAAAAAATGAAGATATTAGACTATTTTATTATTGCAAATCGTAAAGAATGTGATTAAAGGCTCTTTTCCTATTTCAAAAGTTTTAGTTTTCGAGGGGTAATAGCTAGGTCTGTGGAAAAAAAATGAAGATATTAGACTATTTTAGGATTGCACATGGTAAAGAATGTGATTAAAGGCTCTTTTCCTATTTCAAAAGTTTTAGTTTTCGAGGGTAATAGCTACGTATGTTGAAAAAACGAAGATATTAGACAATTTTATGATTGCAAATGGTAAAGAATGTGATTAAAGGCTCTTTTCTTATTTCAAAAGTTTTAGTTTTCGAGGGTAATAGCTACTTATTTTGAAAAATGAAGATATTAGGACTATTTTAAGATTGCAAATGGTAAAGAATGTGATTAAAGGCTCTTTTCCTATTTCAAAAGTTTTAGATTTCG
Organism: Artemia franciscana; assembly: GCF_032884065.1. NCBI lineage: Eukaryota > Metazoa > Arthropoda > Branchiopoda > Anostraca > Artemiidae > Artemia > Artemia franciscana. The sequence continues at coordinate 5,566 of NW_027063602.1, forward strand.
AGGGTAATAGCTACGTATGTTGAAAAAAATGAAGATATTAGACTATTTTATGATTGCAAATGGCAAAGAATGTGATTAAAGGCTCTTTTCCTATGTCAAAAGTTTTAGTTTTCGAGGGTAATAGCTTTGTCTGTGGAAAAAAATGAAGATATTAGACTATTCTATGATTGCAAATGGTAAAGAGTTTGATTAAAGGCTCTTTTCCTATTTCAAAAGTTTTAGTTTTCGAGGAAAATAGCTACGTATGTTGAAAAAATGAAGATATTAGACTATTTTGTGATTGCAAATGGTAAAGAATGTGATTAAAGGCTCTTTTACTATTTCAAAAGTTTTAGTTTTCGAGGGTAATAGCTATGCATGTTGAAAAAATGAATATATTAGACTATTTTATGATTGTAAATAGTAAAGAATGTGATTAAAGGCTCTTTTCCTCTTTCAAAAGTTTTAGTTTTCGAGGGTAATAGCTACATATGTTGAAAAAATAAAGATATTAGACTATTTTATGATTGCAAATGGTAAAGATTGTGACTAAAGGCTCTTTTCCTATTTCAAAAGTTTTAGTTTTCGAGGGTAATAGCTAGGTCTGTGGAAAAAATGAAAATATTAGACTATTTTAGGATTGCACATGGTAAAGAATGTGATTAAAGGCTCTTTTCCTATTTCAAAAGTTTTAGTTTTCGAGGGGTAAAAGCTTTGTCTGTGGAAAAAATGAAGATATTAGACAATTTTATGAATGCACATGGTAAAGAATGTGATTTAAGGGCTCTTTTCCTATTTCAAAAGTTTTAGTTTTCGAGGGGTAATAGCTACGTATGTTGAAAAAATGAAGATATTAGACAATTTTATGATTGCAAATGGTAAAGAATGTGATTAAAGGCTCTTTTCTTATTTCAAAAGTTTTAGTTTTCGAGCGTAATAGCTACTTATTTTGAAAAAATGAAGATATTACACTATTTTAAGATTGCAAATGGTAAAGAATGTGATTAAAGGCTCTTTTCCTATTCCAAAAGTTTTAGTTTTCGAGGGTAATAGCTACGTATGTTGAAAAAATGAAGATATTAGACTATTTTATGATTGCAAATGGTAAAGAATGTGATTAAAGGTTCTTTTCCTATGTCAAAAGTTTTAGTTTTCAAGGGTAATAGCTTTGTTTGTGGAAAAAATGAAGATATTAGACTATTCTATGATTGCAAATGGTAAAGAATGTGATTAAAGGCTCTTTTCCTATTTCAAAAGTTTTAGTTTTCGAGGAAAGTAGCTACGTATGTTGAAAAAATGAAGATATTAGACTATTTTATGATTACAAATGGTAAAGAATATGATTAAAGGCTCTTTTCCCATTTCAAAGGTTTTAGTTTTCGAGGGTAGTAGCTAGGTCTGTGGAAAAAAATGAAGATATTAGACTATTTTATGATTGTACATGGTAAAGAATGTGATTAAAGGCCCTTTTCCTATTTCAAAAGTTTTAGTTTTCGAGGGTAATAGCTACGTATGTTGAAAAAATGAAGATATTAGACTATTTTATGATTGCAAATCGTAAAGAATGTGATTAAAGGCTCTTTTCCTATTTCAAAAGTTTTAGTTTTCGAGGGTAACAGCTAGGTCTGTGGAAAAAAATGAAGATATTACACTATTTTAGGATTGCACATGGTAAAGAATGTGATTAAAGGCTCTTTTCCTATTTCAAAAGTTTTAGTTTTCGAGGGTAATAGCTACGTATGTTGAAAAAATGAAGATATTAGACAATTTTTATGATTGCAAATGGTAAAGAATGTGATTAAAGGCTCTTTTCTTATTTCAAAAGTTTTAGTTTTCGAGGGTAATAGCTACTTATTTTGAAAAATGAAGATATTAGACTATTTTAAGATTGCAAATGGTAAAGAATGTGATTAAAGGCTCTTTTCCTATTCCAAAGTTTTAGTTTTCGAGGGTAATAGCTACGTATGTTGACAAAATGAAGATATTAGACTATTTTATGATTGCAAATGGCAAAGAATGTGATTAAAGGCTCTTTTCCCTATGTCAAAAGTTTTAGTTTTCGAGGGTAATAGCTTTGTCTGTGGAAAAAAATGAAGATATTAGACTATTCTATGATTGCAAATGGTAAAGAGTGTGATTAAAGGCTCTTTTCCTATTTCAAAAGTTTTAGTTTTCGAGGAAAATAGCTACGTATGTTGAAAAAATGAAGATATTAGACTATTTTATGATTACAAATGGTAAAGAATGTGATTAAAGGCTCTTTTCCCATTTCAAAGGTTTTAGTTTTCGAGGGTAGTAGCTAGGTCTGTGGAAAAAATGAAGATATTAGACTATTTATGATTGTACATGGTAAAGAATGTGATTAGAGGCCCTTTTCCTATTTCAAAAGTTTTAGTTTTCGAGGGTAATAGCTACGTATGTTGAAAAAATGAAGATATTAGACTATTTTATTATTGCAAATCGTAAAGAATGTGATTAAAGGCTCTTTTCCTATTTCAAAAGTTTTAGTTTTCGAGGGTAATAGCTAGGTCTGTGGAAAAAATGAAGATATTAGACTATTTTAGGATTGCACATGGTAAAGAATGTGATTAAAGGCTCTTTTCCTATTTCAAAAGTTTTAGTTTTCGAGCGTAATAGCTACGTATGTTGAAAAAACGAAGATATTAGACAATTTTATGATTGCAAATGGTAAAGAATGTGATTAAAGGCTCTTTTCTTATTTCAAAAGTTTTAGTTTTCGAGGGTAATAGCTACTTATTTTGAAAAATGAAGATATTAGACTATTTTAAGATTGCAAATGGTAAAGAATGTGATTAAAGGCTCTTTTCCTATTCCAAAAGTTTTAGATTTCGAGGGTAATAGCTACGTATGTTGAAAAAAATGAAGATATTAGACTATTTTATGATTGCAAATGGCAAAGAATGTGATTAAAGGCTCTTTTACTATGTCAAAAGTTTTAGTTTTCGAGGGTAATAGCTTTGTCTGTGGAAAAAAATGAAGATATTAGACTATTCTATGATTGCAAATGGTAAAGAGTGTGATTAAAGGCTCTTTTCCTATTTCAAAAGTTTTAGTTTTCGAGGAAAATAGCTACGTATGTTGAAAAAATGAAGATATTAGACTATTTTGTGATTGCAAATGGTAAAGAATGTGATTAAAGGCTCTTTTACTATTTCAAAAGTTTTAGTTTTCGAGGGTAATAGCTACATATGTCGAAAAAATAAAGATATTAGACTATTTTATGATTGCAAATGGTAAAGAATGTGACTAAAGGCTCTTTTCCTATTTCAAAAGTTTTAGTTTTCGAGGGTAATAGTTAGGTCTATGGAAAAAATGAAAATATTAGACTATTTTAGGATTGCACATGGTAAAGAATGTGATTAAAGGCTCTTTTCCTATTTCAAAAGTTTTAGTTTTCGAGGGTAATAGCTTTGTCTGTGGGAAAATGAAGATATTAGACAATTTTATGATTGCACATGGTAAAGAATGTGATTTAAGGCTCTTTTTCTATTTCAAAAGTTTTAGTTTTCGAGGGTAATAGCTACGTATGTTGAAAAAATGAAGATATTAGACAATTTTATGATTGCACATGGTAAAGAATGTGATTAAAGGCTCTTATCCTATTTCAAAAGTTTTAGTTTTCGAGGGTAATAGCTACGTATGTTGAAAAAATGAAGATATTAGACAATTTTATGATTGCAAATGGTAAAGAATGTGATTAAAGGCTCTTATCCTATTTCAAAAGTTTTAGTTTTCGAGGGTAATAGCTACGTATGTTGAAAAAATGAAGATATTAGACTATTTTTATGATTGCATTAGACTATTTTATGGTCGTCATTTGTGTCCCCGGTGTCCCGGTCTGTAATTTCTCTTCGAACAATCCCTGTGTCCTGGTCGTCATTTATATATCTTCCCCTGTGCCCCCGTCCTCCCCTTTGTAGTTGTGTCACTGTGTCCCGGTCGTCATTTATATTCCCTGTGGCCCCGGTGTCCCAGTCTGTAATTTCTCTTTGAGGTTCCTGGTCGTCATTTATATTCCCTTCATCCCGGTGTCCCGGTCGTCATTTGTGTCCCGGTCTGTAATTTCATCAATTGACAAACATGACGTCAGTCGACAAACAATTTCATGATGTATACAGCTCAATCCTTACAATGACGTCAGTCGACAAACCTGACGTCACTCGACAGACACACAGACAAATTATTTATATATATATAGATATATAGCTGTTGGGGGGTCTCGGGGGGGGGGGGGGGTTCGCGCCCCCCAAGCCCACCGCTCGCGTAAGTCGCTACACGCCATATTAGTTACCTGCCATTGTAGTTGTGTCCCTCTGTCTCACCTCTGAATTGAGATAGATATAAATATATATATTTTTTTAACTACATAAAACTTGCGAATATACAACATTCTTCGCTGTCCAATTTAACTACGTAAAACTTACGAATATACGACATTCTTCTATGTCCCATTGTTTGTGCATATAAATAGATTATTAGGTTTACCGACTCTTGAACATGCAACATAAAATTGTCCATGGGAAAAGCAATCCGTATTCAGATCTATACCTGATTATTCTAATGATTGTGGGACACCGGGGGGCAGAGGGGGATATATAAATGAAGACGGGGACACAGGGAATGTTCTGGTAGCAATCACAATCAACAAAGCACCGGGACACAAATGACGACCGGGACACTCAAAGAGAAATTATAGACCGGTACACTGGAATACAAATGACGACCGGGACAAAAATAACAACCGGGACAGCGGGACACAGGGAGCAACGTCAAAACTATCGCCTAGCATTCAGGTACAGCCCAGTTGATGATTTAAGCTTGACTAGATGTGTTGAAATCGGGAGTACGTCTAAAATTAGTCCCTATTGCATGGGCTTGAAATTTAATGGAGAAACAATGGTAATGGCTTGTGCCTCAGGAAAAGTTAAACTTCCACAACTGGCTGCACCACCAGAGTCGTTGAAGCCTTTATGACGTTATAGACTGGGACACCAGGACACAAATGACATCCGGGAACCAAGGAATATAAATGATGACCGGGACACTCAAAGAGAAATTACAAACTTGGACAACGGGACACAAATGACGACCGAGACGCAGGGAATAAAAATGACGACCAGGACACTCAAAGAAAATTACAGACCGAGACACTGTGACACAAATAAAGACCTGGACACAGGGAATATAAAGGACGACTGGGGCACAGGGACACAATTATAATAGGGACGCCGGAAGGGCACAGGAGGGATATATAAATTACGACTGGGACACAGGGAATTTTTGATTAGCAATCACCATCAAAAAAGCTCAAGGGCAATCATTAGAAAAATGCGGTATATATCTGAATACGGATTGTTTTCCCTCGGACAATTATATGTTGCATGTTCAAGAGTCGGTAAACCTGACAATCTTTTTATATGCACAGACAATGGGACAGCAAAGAATGTTGTATATTCGCAAGTATTAGGTAGTTAAAAACAAGTATATATATATATATATATATATATATATATATATATATATATATATATATATATATATATATATATATATATATATATATATATATATATATATATATATATATATATATATATATATATATATATATATCATGAAAAGAGAAATCACCAATGCAACAGCACAAAAAAACAAAACATGAAAGAGACAGAAGGAGAAAACAAAACTGTTTTCCTAAATTAGTGACTAATATAGACCAGCACTTGAAGGTGGCCTTAACCCTACTCATCCATACAATCACATAGGTCAAACAGCATAGCCATACACAATCAACCATAAAGAATAATCCATGGACAGGCAGTCATATCGTCAATAAGTATAAGTCGTCATTTACCAAACAATAGAAACAATAAAGACAAATAATTCAGAGGCAACAACCCAAAACAAGGGTTCAACAGGAGAATACACTTTCCTATAGGGTTTCGCCACATTAAATTCTCTACCCAGCCAAGTATTGTGGCTACCACAGAATATCCATGGCATCCACTTTTTTCTTGTACGAGATTAAATAAAAATTTAAACTTATTATTAAGCAACATTAAAACTTAAAACAAACAGAAATTACGCCGTATATGAATGGGGCTTTTCCTCCTCAGCGCCTCGCTCTTTTCGCTAAAGTTTGACTCTTTCTCTTAACTCTATTTTTAAAACAGTAAGAAACATTAGCGTAAAGAGCCTGGCGTTGAGGAGGAAAAGACCTTTTCACATAAGGAGTAATTTTTGTTTGTTTTAAGTTTTAATGTTGCTCCGGCGCTGTGGGCTTGGCAGACTTTACAGCTAGAAAGTGTCTAAAAGATTTGGTGGCCTTTAAAAGGCCGTTTGGTAGGGGGACAGTTCAGGGGGACCATTAACCACCAGGCCATGCAATGTACGACCTTGACGCTACAGAGCGTAGACTACATCCATTGCAGTTACTGTCTTTCTCTTTCCATGTTCTGTGTAGGTGACAGCGTCACGAATAACATATTCGAAAAAAAAGTTTAAGAACACCTCTGGTTTTCTCGTAAATTAGGCCAGATATACGTTTTACACCACTGCGGCGAGCCAGTCTTCTGATAGCTGGCTTTGTGATACCATGGATAGTGTCACGAAGAACTTTGCGATGACGTTTTGTGCCATGTTTTCCAAGCCCCTTATCTCTTCCTGTCATATTAAATTCGGTGGAGTCGTCAACAGCTGTTAAGTTTTTGTCAAACTAAGAAATTTCCTTCAAAGCCCTCTGAATTTATACTATTAAAGTCTTTTCCGTCAAAATGTGACTCTGTCGCGCGGCTGGTGCTCCGTATAAATATAGCCACTAGGTATTGATTCATTTCATTTATTCGTTCTTTTAAATAGAGGCAAACTATCAACATGGCTAGGCCAAACAAACTACAACAAAATCAACGGGCGGAAAGCACCTAGAAAGCAGCTTGCGACCAAGGCAGCACATAAGTCGGCTCCTACTACCGAAAAAACTTCGGTCTCCGTTGTGGTTCTTATGATTAGCTCCGTGCGAAAAGCTCTAATTTCAAAGTATTTTATATAAAGATTTTGATAATCCGACTGAAACTTTCAATTCTGAAGTAGCTACAATAACAGTAAAATTATTACTTGTTTCTTGTCTGAGATTAAATAAAAATTCTTGAGGTCTTGGTCTTTGCGACCAAGGCAGCACTTAAGTCGGCTCCTGCTACCGGAGGGGTGAAAAACCCACACAGATACAGGCCTGGAACCTTAGCCCTGAGAGAAATTCGTCGCTATCAAAAGAGTACCGAACTCTTAATAAGGAAATTGCCCTTTCAGAGACTTGTGCGAGAGATTGCCCAGGATTTCAAAACTGACTTGAGGTTCCAGAGTTTGGCTGTGAAGGCCTTACAAGAAGCCAGCGAGGTGTATTTAGTTGGACTTTTTGAGGATAACAACTTGAGTACCATTCACGCCAAAAGGAAAAATTGATCTGACTAATTTGTCTGCGCCAAAAATTTGTGTGTTTGAAAGAGCTTTTTAGGGCTTAATATAAAGCTATTCAAAAATAAACAAAAACTGCTCTTGTATGGTAAACATTTAGCATATCTTCTTTCAGGGCGGATCTGGAGCAAAATTTTGGGGAGGGGGGAGTATGACAAGGGCACCAGTAAGCAAAATTGGGGGGGGGGGAGGAGATAATTTGAAGAGGACGCCAATAATTGACCAGATCGACAAATTTACTTATAAAAGAGTGAAAAACGGAAAATTTGTGGTCGGGTGTGAAGTCCTCCACCTTGGATATGCCAGTGTCTTCTTTGGACTTTGAAGTGTTAACGTTTAAAGCAACGCTTGATATCAGTTATATATAGGTTGGATCAACTGATTAAGTTTTTTTTTATTTTTTTTTATTTGATGCAGTACCTACTATTTAGGTAGGCTATTTCCTCATATGTGTTATTAGATATACTTTATATGAAATTTTATTAATTCATGAAATCTCTATTACAAGTCAAGTTTATTACTATAATTACTGTCAAAAAACATCATTATTAATAATCTGCGAAATTTCTATATTTTGGAATCAACTCATGTTACAGTGGCGAAAAGGATAAAGACCTTTTGTTTACGACACCATATTTCTTTGTAACACATAAGGTACACTTCGCAAGACCCATCAACTGTGTATAGTGTGCACTAGTTTGTGAACACAATTTTGAAAGTAGACAACTCCTGATAAGAAATTCCTTGTCAAGTTGGGGTCCCCAATAATTTCCAAAATACAATAGATTGGATCAACTGATTAAGTTTTTTTTTTTTTTTATTTGATGTGGTTCCTGATATTAGACTATTTTATGATTGCAAATGGTGAAGAATGTGATTAAAGGCTCTTTTCCTATTTCAAAATATCTAGTTTTCGAGGGTAATAGCTACGTATGTTGAAAAAATGAAGATACTAGACTATTTTATGATTGCAAATGGTAAAGAATGTGATTAATGGCTCTTTTCCTATGTCAAAAGTTTTAGTTTTCGAGGGTAATAGCTAAGTATGTTGAAAAAATGAAGATATTAGACTATTTTATGATTGCAAATGGTAAAGAATGTGATTAAAGGCTCTTTTCCTATGTCAAAAGTTTTAGTTTTCGAGGGTAATAGCTACGTATGTTGAAAAAATGAATTATTAGACTATTTTATGATTGCACATGGTAAAGAATGTGATTAAAGGCTCTTTTCCTATTTCAAAAGTATTAGTTTTCGAGGGTAATAGCTACGTTTGTTGACAAATGAAGATATTAGACTATTTTATGATTCCAAATGGTAAAGAATGTGATTAAAGGCTCTTTTCCTATTTCAAAAGTTTTTGTTTTCGAGGGTAAGAGCTACGTATGTTGAAAAAAATGAAGATATTAGACTATTTTATGATTAAAGAATGTGCTTAAAGGCTCTTTTCCTATGTCAAAAGTTTTAGTTTTCGAGGGTAATAGCTAAGTCTGTGGAATAAATGAAGATATTAGACTATTTTATGATTGTAAATGGTAAAGAATGTGATTAAAGGCTCTTTTCCTATTTCAAAAGTTTTAGTTTTCGGGAGTAAGAGCTTAGTCTGTGGAAAAAAATGAAGATATTAGACAATTTTATGATTGCACATGGTAAAGAATGTGATTAAAGGCTCTTTTCCTATTTCAAAAGTTTTAGTTTTCGAGGGGTAATAGCTACGTATGTTGGAAAAATGAAGATATTAGACTATTTTATGATTGCACAATGTAAAAAATGTGATTAAAGGCTCCTTTCCTATGTCAAAAGTTTTAGTTTTCGAGGGTAATAGCTATGTCTGTGGAAAAAATGAAGATATTAGACTATTTTATGATTGCAAATGGTAAAGAATGTGATTAAAGGCTCTTTTCCTATGTCAAAAGTTTTAGTTTTCGAGGGTAATAGCTACGTATGTTGAAAAAAATGAAGATATTAGACTATTTTATGATTAAAGAATGTGCTTAAAGGCTCTTTTCCTATGTCAAAAGTTTTAGTTTTCGAGGGTAATAGCTACGTATGTTGAAAAAATGAAGATATTAGACTATTTTATGATTGCACATGGTAAAGAATGTGCTTAAAGGCTCTTTTCCTATGTCAAAAGTTTTAGTTTTCGAGTGTAATAGCTATGTCTGTGGAAACAATGAAAATATTAGACTATTTTATGATTGGAAATGGTAAAGAATGTGATTAAAAGCTCTTTTCCTAATTCAAAAGTTTTAGTTTTCGGGGGGTAAGAGCCTTGTCTGTGGAAAAAAATGAAGATACTAGACAATTTTATGATTGAACATGGTAAAGAATGTGATTTAAAGGCTCTTTTCCTATTTCAAAAGTTTTAGTTTTCGAGCGTAATAGCTACGTATGTTGAAAAAATGAAGATATTAGACTATTTTATGATTGCAAATGGTAAAGAATGTGATTAAAGGCTCTTATCCTATTTCAAAAGTTTTAGTTTTCGAGGGTAATAGCTACGTATATTGAAAAAAATGAAGATATTAGACAATTTTATGATTGCAAATGGTAAAGAATGTGATTAAAGGCTCTTTTCCTATGTCAAAAGTTTTAGTTTTCGAGGGTAATAGCTACGTATGTTGAAAAAATGAAGATATTAGACTATTTTTATGATTGCATTAGACTATTTTATGGTCGTCATTTGTTTCCCGGTGTCCCGGTCTGTAATTTCTCTTCGAACAATCCCTGTGTCCTGGTCGTCATTTATATATCTTCCCTGTGCCCCCGTCCTCCCCTTTGTAGTTGTGTCACTGTGTCCCGGTCGTAATTTATATTCCCTGTGTCCCGGTGTCCCAGTCTGTAATCTCTCTTTGAGGTTCCCGGTCGTCATTTATATTCCCTTCATCCCGGTGTCCCGGTCGTCATTTGTGTCCCGGTCTGTAATTTCATCAATTGGCAAACATGACGTCAGTCGACAAACCTGACGTCACTCGACAGACACACAGACAAATTATTTTTATATATATAGATATATAGCTGTTGGGGGGTCTCGGGGGGGGGGGGGGGTTCGCGCCCCCAAGCCCACCGCTCGCGTAAGTCGTTACACGCCATATTAGTTACCTGCCATTGTAGTTGTGTCCCTGTGTCCCACCTCTGAATTGAGATAGATATAAATATATATATTTTTTTAACTACATAAAACTTTCGAATATACAACATTCTTCGCTGTCCAATTTAACTACTTAAAACTTACGAATATACGACATTCTTCTATGTCCCGTTGTTTGTGCATATAAATAGATTGTTAGGTTTACCGACTCTTGAACATGCAACATAAAATTGTCCATGGGAAAAGCAATCCGTATTCAGATCTATACCTGATTATTCTAATGATTGTGGGACACCAGGGGGCAGAGGGGGATATATAAATGAAGACGGGGACACAGGGAATGTTCTATTAGCAATCACAATCAACAAAGCACCGGGACACAAATGACGACCGGGACACTCAAAGAGAAATTATAGACCGGTACACCGGAATACAAATGACGACCGGGACAAAAATAACAACCGGGACAGCGGGACACAGGGAGCAACGTCAAAACTATCGCCTAGCATTCAGGTACAGCCCAGTTGATGATTAAAGCTTGACTAGATGTGTTGAAATCGGGAGTACGTCTAAAATTAGTCCCTATTGCATGGCCTTGAAATTTAATGGAGAAACAATGGTAATGGCTTGCGCCTCAGGAAAAGTTAAACTTCCACAACTGGCTGCACCACCAGAGTCGTTGAAGCCTTTATGACGTTATAGACTGGGACACCAGGACACAAATGACATCTGGGAACCAAGGAATATAAATGATGACCGGGACACTCAAAGAGAAATTACAAACTTGGACAACGGGACACAAATGACGACCGAGACGCAGGGAATAAAAATGACGACCAGGACACTCAAAGAAAATTACAGACCGAGACACTGTGACACAAATAAAGACCTGGACACAGGGAATATAAAGGACGACTGGGGCACAGGGACACAATTATAATAGGGACGCCGGAAGGGCACAGGAGGGATATATAAATTTTATGATTGCAAATGGTAACTATTATATGATTGCAAATGGTAAAGAATGTGATTTAAGGCTCTTTTCCTATTTCAAAAGTTTTAGTTTTCGAGGGTAATAGCTACGTAAAATAGTCTAATATCTTCATTTTTACAACAAGGCTCTTTCAAAGGCTCTTTTCCTATTTCAAAAGTTTTAGTTTTCGAGGGTAATAGCTTTGTCTGTGGAAAAAATGAAGATATTAGACTATTTTATGATTGCAAATGGTAAAGAACGTGATTAAAGGCTCTTTTACTATTTCAAAAGTTTTAGTTTTCGAGGGTAATAGCTACGTATGTTGAAAAAATGAAGATATTAGACTATTTTATGATTGCAAATGGTGAAGAATGTGATTAAAGGCTCTTTTCCTATTTCAAAAGTTTTAGTTTTCGAGGGTAATAGCTTTGTCTGTGGAAAAAATGAATATATTAGACTATTTTATGATTGTAAATAGTAAAGAATGTGATTAACGGTTCTTTTCTTCTTTCAAAAGTTTTAGTTTTCGAGGGTAATAGCTACGTATGTTGAAAAAATGAAGATATTAGACTATTTTATGATAGCAAATCGTAAAGAATGTGATTAAAGGCTCTTTTCCTATTTCAAAAGTTTTAGTTTTCGAGGGTAATAGCTAGGTCTGTGGAAAAAATGAAGATATTAGACTATTTTAGGATTGCACATGGTAAAGAATGTGATTAAAGGCTCTTTTGCTATTTCAAAAGTTTTAGTTTTCGAGGGTAATAGCTACGTATGTTGAAAAAATGAAGATATTAGACAATTTTATGATTGCAAATGGTAAAGAATGTGATTAAAGGCTCTTTTCTTATTTCAAAAGTTTTAGTTTTCGAGGGTAATAGCTACTTATTTTGAAAAAATGAAGATATTAGACTATTTTAAGATTGCAAATGGTAAAGAATGTGATTAAAGGCTCTTTTCCTATTCCAAAAGTTTTAGTTTTTGAGGGTAATAGCTACGTATGTTGAAAAAATGAAGATATTACACTATTTTATGATTGCAAATGGTAAAGAATGTGATTAAAGGCTCTTTTCCTATGTCAAAAGTTTTAGTTTTCGAGGGTAATAGCTTTGTCTGTGGAAAAAATGAAGATATTAGACTATTCTATGATTGCAAATGGTAAAGAGTGTGATTAAAGGCTCTTTTCCTATTTCAAAAGTTTTAGTTTTCGAGGAAAATAGCTACGTATGTTGAAAAAATGAAGATATTAGACTATTTTATGATTGCAAATGGTAAAGAGTGTGATTAAAGGCTCTTTTACTATTTCAAAAGTTTTAGTTTTCGAGGGTAATAGCTGGGTCTGTGGAAAAAATGAAGATATTAGACTACTTTATGATTGCACATGGTAAAGAATGTGATTAAAGGCTCTTTTTCTATTTCAAAAGTTGTAGTTTTCGAGGGTAATAGCTACGTATGTTGAAAAAATGAAGATATTAGACTATTTTATGATTGCAAATGGTAAAGAATGTGATTAAAGGCTCTTTTCCTATTTCAAAACTTTTAGTTTTCGAGGGTAATAGCTACGTATGTTGAAAAAATGAAGATATTAGACTATTTTATGAATGCAAATTGTAAAGAATGTGATAAAAGCTCTTTTCCTATGTCAAAAGTTTTAGTTTTCGAGGGTAATAGCTACGTATGTTGAAAAAATGAAGATATTAGACTATTTTATGATTGCAAATGGTAAAGAATGTGATTAAAGGCTCTTTCCCTATTTCAAAAGTTTTAGTTTTTGAGGGTAATAGCTTATTCTGTGGAAAAAATGAAGATATTAGACTATTTTGTGATTGCAAATGGTAAAGAATGTGATTAAAGGCTCTTTTACTATTTCAAAAGTTTTAGTTTGCGAGGGTAATAGCTACGTATGTTTAAAAAATGAATATATTAGACTATTTTATGATTGTAAATAGTAAAGAATGTGATTAAAGGCTCTTTTCCTCTTTCAAAAGTTTTAGTTTTCGAGGGTAATAGCTACGTATGTTGAAAAAATAAAGATATTAGACTATTTTATGATTGCAAATGGTAAAGAATGTGAATAAAGGCTCTTTTCCTATTTCAAAAGTTTTAGTTTTCGAGGGTAATAGCTAGGTCTGTGTAAAAAATGAAAATATTAGACTATTTTAGGATTGCACATGGTAAAGAATGTGATTAAAGGCTCTTTTCCTATTTCAAAGTTTTAGTTTTCGAGGGTAATAGCTTTGTCTGTGGAAAAAATGAAGATATTAGACAATTTTATGATTGCACATGGTAAAGAATGTGATTTAAGGCTCTTTTCCTATTTCAAAAGTTTTAGTTTTCGAGGGTAATAGCTACGTATGTTGAAAAAATGAAGATATTAGACTATTTTATGATTGCAAATGGTAAAGAATGTGATTAAAGACTCTTATCCTATTTCAAAAGTTTTAGTTTTCGAGGGTAATAGCTACGTATGTTGAAAAAATGAAGATATTAGACAATTTCATGATTGCAAATGGTAAAGAATGTGATTAAAGGCTCTTTTCCTATGTCAAAAGTTTTAGTTTTCGAGGGTAATAGCTACGTATGTTGAAAAAATGATGATATTAGACTATTTTTATGATTGCATTAGACTATTTTATGGTCGTCATTTGTGTCCCGGTGTCCCGGTCTGTAATTTCTCTTCGAACAATCCCTGTGTCCCGATCGTCATTTATATATCTTCCCTGTGCCCCCGTCCTCCCCTTTGTAGTTGTGTCACTGTGTCCCGGTCGTCATTTATATTCCCTGTGTCCCGGTGTCCCAGTCTGTAATTTCTCTTTGAGGTTCCCGGTCGTCATTTATATTCCCTTCATCCCGGTGTCCCGGTCGTCATTTTTGTCCCGGTCTGTAATTTCATCAATTGACAAACATGACGTCAGTCGACAAACAATTTCATGACGCATTCAGCTCAATCCTTACAATGGCGTCACTCGACAGACACACAGACAAATTATTTTTATATATATAGATATATAGCTGTTGGGGGGTCTCAGGGGGGGGGGGGGGGGGGTTCGCGCCCCCAAGCCCCCCGCGCGCGTAAGTCGTTACACGCCATGTTAGTTACCTGCCATTGTAGTTGTGTCCCTGTGTCCCACCTCTGAATTGAGATAGATATAAATGTATATATTTTTTTAACTACATAAAACTTGCGAATATACAACATTCTTCGCTGTCCAATTTAACTACGTAAAACTTACGAATATACGACATTCTTCTATGTCCCATTGTTTGTGCACGTAAATAGATTGTTAGGTTTACCGACTCTTGAACATGCAACATAAAATTGTCCATGGGAAAAGCAATCCGTATTCAGATCTATACCTGATTATTCTAATGATTGCCCTTTAGCTTTGTTGATGCTGATTGCTAATCAAACATTTCCTGTGTCCCCGTCGTCATTTATATATCCCCCTGTGCCCCCCGGCACCCCCGTTGTAGTTGCGTCCCCCCGAGCCCCCCCCCTCCAACAGCTATATATCTATATATATAAAAATAAGTTGTCTGTGTGTCTGTCGAGTGACGTCAGGTGTGTCGACTGACGTCATTGTAAGGATTGAGCTGTATGCTTCATGAAATTGTTTGTCGACTGACCTCATGTTTGTCAACTGATGAAATTACAGACCGGGACACAAATGACGACCGGGACACGGGGATACAGGGAATATAAATGACGACCGGGAACCTCAAAGAGAAATTACAGACTGGGACACCGGGACACAGGGAATATAAATGACGACCGGGACACAGTGCAACAACTACAAAGGGGACGACGGGGTACAGGGAAGATATATAAATGACGACCGGGACACAGGGATTGTTCGAAGAGAAATTACAGACCGGGACACCGGGACACAAATGACGACCGGGACGCTGGGACACAGGGAATATTAATGACGACCGATACACAGGGACTATAAATAACGACCGGGACAAAGGGACACATCATTAAAATAATGAGGTATAGATCTGAATGCGAATTGAAAATTTGTTTGTAGATCTATAAAATTTGCTAGTAGAAAATTTGCTAGTAAGATTTGCTAGTAGATATATAAAAGTACTAAAATTTGCTGGTAGACAGCAAATTCCAACAGCTAGTAGATATATATAAAAATAAGTTGTATGTGTGTCTGTCGATTAATGTCATGTTTGTGTGTTGACTTACGTCATGTCTTGACGACTGACGAAATTACAGACCTCGACATCAGGACACAAATGACGACCGGGACAAAAATGACGACCGGGAAACTGGGACACAGGGAATATAAATGACGACCGCAACACTCAAAGAGAAATTACAGACTGGACACCTGGACACAAATGACGACCGGGACACAGGGAAACAACTACAATGGGGACACCGGGGGGCAGAGGGGGATATATAAATGAAGACGGGGACACAGGGAATGTTCTATTAGCAATCACAATTAACAAAGCACCGGGACACAAATGAAGACCGGGACACAGGGAATATAAATGACGACCGGGACACTCAAAGAGAAATTATAGACCGGGACACCGGAATACAAACGACTACCGGGACAAAAATAACAACCGGGACAGCGGGACACAGGGAGAAACGTCAAAACTATCGCCTAGCATTCAGGTACAGCCCAGTTGATGATTAAAGCTTGACTAGATGTGTTGAAATCGGGAGTACGTCTAAAATTAGTCCCTATTGCATGGCCTTGAAATTTAATGGAGAAACAATGGTAATGGCTTGTGCCTCAGGAAAAGTTAAACTTCCACAACTGGCTGCACCACCAGAGTCGTTGAAGCCTTTATGACGTTATAGACTGGGACACCAGGACACAAATGACATCCGGGAACCAAGGAATATAAATGATGACCGGACACTCAAAGAGAAATTACAAACTTGGACAACGGGACACAAATGACGACCGAGACGCAGGGAATAAAAATGACGACCAGGACACTCAAAGAAAATTACAGACCGAGACACTGTGACACAAATATAGACCGGGACACAGGGAATATAAAGGACGACTGGGGCACAGGGACACAATTATAATAGGGACGCCGGAAGGGCACAGGAGGGATATATAAATTACGACTGGGACACAGGGAGTTTTTGATTAGCAATCACCATCAAAAAAGCTCAAGGGCAATCATTAGAAAAATGCGGTATAGATCTGAATACGGATTGTTTTCCCTCGGACAATTATATGTTGCATGTTCAAGAGTCGGTAAACCTGACAATTTTTTTATATGCACAGACAATGGGACAGCAAAGAATGTTGTATATTCGCAAGTATTAGGTAGTTAAAAACAAGTATACATATATATATATATATATATATATATATATATATATATATATATATATATATATATATATATATATATATATATATATATATATATATATATATATATATATATATATATATATCATGAAAAGAGAAATCACCAATGCAACAGCACAAAAAAAAAAAAACATTAAAGAGACAGAAGGAGAAAACAAAACTGTTTTCCTAAATTAGTGACTAATATAGACCATCACTTGAAGGCGGCCTTAACCCTACTCATCCATACAATCACATAGGTCAAACAGCATAGCCATACACAATCAACCATAAAGAATAATCCATGGACAGGCAGTCATGTCGTCAATAAGTATAAGTCGTCATTTACCAAACAATAGAAACAATAAAGACAAATAATTCAGAGGGAACAACCCAAAACAAGGGTTCATCAGGAGAATACACTTTCCTATAGGGTTTCGCCACATTAAATTCTCTACCCAGCCAACTATTGTGGCTACCACAGAATATCCATGGCATCCACTTTTTTCTTTTAAGAGATTAAATAAAAATTTTAACTTATTATTAAGCAACATTAAAACTTAAAACAAACAGAAATTACTCCGTATATGAATGGGGCTTTTCCTCCTCAGCGCCTCGCTCTTTTCGCTAAAGTTTGACTCTTTCTCTTAACTCTATTTTTAAAACAGTAAGAAACATTAGCGTAAAGAGCCTGGCGTTGAGGAGGAAAAGCCCTTTTCATATAAGGAGTAATTTTTGTTTGTTTTAAGTTTTAATGTTGCTCCGGCGCTGTGGGCTTGGCAGACTTTACAGCTAGAAAGTGTCTAAAAGATTGGTGGCCTTTAAAAAGGCCGTTTGGTAGGGGGACAGTTCAGGGGGACATTAACCACCCAGTCCATACAAAGTACGACCTTGACGCTACAGAGTGTAGACTACATCCATTGCAGTTACTGTCTTTCTCTTTCCATGTTCTGTGTAGGTGACAGCGTCACGAATAACATATTCGAAAAAAAGTTTAAGAACACCTCTGGTTTCCTCGTAAATTAGGCCAGATATACGTTTTAAACCACTGCGGCGAGCCAGTCTTCTGATAGCTGGCTTTGTGATACCATGGATAGTGTCAAGAAGAACTTTGCGATGACGTTTTGCGCCATGTTTTCCAAGCCCCTTATCTCTTCCTGTCATATTAAATTCGGTGGAGTCGTCAACAGCTGTAAAGTTTTTGTCAAACTAAGAAATTTCCTTCAAAGCCCTCTCAATTTATACTATTAAAGTCTTTTCCGTCAAAATGTGACTCTGTCGCGCGGCTGGTGCTCCGTATAAATATAGCCCTAGGTATTGATTCATTTCATTTATTCATTCTTTTAAATAGAGGCAAACTATCACCATGGCTAGGCCAAACAAACTACAACAAAATCAACGGGCGGAAAGGCACCTAGAAAGCAGCTTGCGACTAAGGCAGCACGTAAGTCGGCTCCTGCTACCGAAAAACTTCGGTCTCCGTTTTGGTTCTTATGATTAGCTCCGTGCGAAAAGCTCTAATTTCAGAGTATTTTATATAAAGATTTTGATAATCTGACTGAAACTTTCAATTCTGAAGTAGCTACAATAACAGTAAAATTATTACTTGTTTCTTGTCCGAGATTAAATAAAAATTCTTGAGGTCTTGGTCTTTGCGACCAAGGCAGCACTTAAGTCGGCTCCTGCTACCGGAGGGTTGAAAAAACCACACAGATACAGGCCCGGAACCTTAGCCCTGAGAGAAATTCGTCGCTATCAAAAGAGTATCGAACTCTTAATAAGGAAATTGCCCTTTCAGAGACTTGTGCGAGAGATTGCCCAGGATTTCAAAACTGACTTGAGGTTCCAGAGTTTGGCTGTGAAGGCCTTACAACAAGCCAGTGAGGTGTATTTAGTTGGACTTTTTGAGGATAACAACTTGTGTACCATTCACGCCAAAAGGGAAAATTGATCTGACTAATTTGTCTGCGCCAAAATTTGTGTGTTTGAAAGAGCTTTTTAGGGCTTAATATAAAGCTATTCAAAAATAAACAAAAACTGCTCTTGTATGGTAAACATTTAGCATATCTTCTTTCAGGGTGGATCTGGAGCAAAATCTTGGGGAGCGGGGAGTATGACAAGGGCACCAGTAAGCAAAATTGGGGGGGGGGGATATAATTTGAAGAGGACGCCAATAATTGACCAGATCGACAAATTTACTTATAAAAGAGTGGAAAACGGAAAATTTGTGGTCGGTGTGAAGTCCTCCACCCTGGATATGCCAGTGTCTTCTTCGGACTTTGAAGTGTTAACGTTTAAAGCAACGCTTGATATCAGTTATATATAGGTTGGATCAACTGATTAAGTTTTTTTTATTTTTTTTTTATTTGATGCAGTACCTACTATTTAGGTAGGCTATTTCCTCATATGTGCTTTATATGAAATTTTATTAATTCATGAAATCTCTATTACAAGTCAAGTTTATTACTATAATTACTGTCAAGAAACATCATTATTAATAATCTGCGAAATTTCTATATTTTGGAATCAACTCATGTTACAGTGGCGAAAAGGATAAAGACCTTTTGTTTACGACACCATATTTCTTTGTAACACATAAGGTACACTTCGCAAGACCCGTCAACTGTGTATAGTGTGCACTAGTTTGTGAACACAATTTTGAAAGTAGACAACTCCTGATAAGAAATTCCTTGTCAAGTTGGGGTCCCCAATAATTCCCAAAATACAATAGATTGGATCAACTGATTAAGTTTTTTTTTATTTGATGTGGTTCCTGATATTAGACTATTTTATGATTGCAAATGGTAAAGAATGTGATTAAAGGCTCTTTTCCTATGTCAAAAGTTTTAGTTTTCGAGGGTAATAGCTACGTATGTTGAAAAAATGAAGATATTAGACTATTTTATGATTGCACATGGTAAAGAATGTGATTAAAGGCTCTTTTCCTATTTCAAAAGTATTAGTTTTCGAGGGTATAGCTACGTTTGTTGAAAAAATGAAGATATTAGACTATTTTATGATTCCAAATGGTAAAGAATGTGATTAAAGGCTCTTTTCCTATTTCAAAAGTTTAGTTTTCGAGGGGTAATAGCTACGTATGTTGAAAAAAATGAAGATATTAGACTATTTTATGATTGCAAATGGTAAAGAATGTGATTAAAGGCTCTTTTCCTTTTTCAAAAGTTTTAGTTTTCGAGGGTAATAGCTACGTATGTTGAAAAAATGAAGATATTAGACTATTTTATGATTGCAAATGGTAAAGAATGTGATTAAAGGCTCTTTTCCTATTTCAAAAGTTTTAGTTTTCGAGGGTAAGAGCTACGTATGTTGAAAAAATGAAGATATTAGACTATTTTATGATTAAAGAATGTGCTTAAAGGCTCTTTTCCTATGTCAAAAGTTTTAGTTTTCGAGGGTAATAGCTAAGTCTGTGGAAAAAATGAAAATATTAGACTATTTTATGATTGCACATGGTAAAGAATGTGCTTAAAGGTTCTTTCCCTATGTCAAAAGTTTTAGTTTTCGAGGGTAATAGCTATGTCTTTGGAAAAATTGAAGATATTAGGCTATTTTATGATTGCAAATGGTAAAGAATGTGATTAAAGGCTCTTTTCCTATTTCAAAGTTTTAGTTTTCGGGAGTAAGTGCTTTGTCTGTGGAAAAAATGAAGATATTAGACAATTTTATGATTCCAAATGGTAAAGAATGTGATTAAAGGCTCTTTTCCTATTTCAAAAGTTTTAGTTTTCGAGGGTAATAGCTACATATGTTGAAAAAATGAAGATATTAGACTATTTATGATTGCAAATGGTAAAAAATGTGATTAAAGGCTCTTTTCCTATGTCAAAAGTTTTAGTTTTCGAGGGTAATAGCTATGTCTGTGGAAAAAATGAAGATATTAGACTATTTTATGATTGCAAATGGTAAAGAATGTGATTAAAGGCTCTTTTCCTATTTCAAAAGTTTTAGTTTTCGAGGGTAATAGCTACGTATGTTGAAACAATGAAGATATTAGACTATTTTATGATTGCAAATGGTAAAAAATGTGATGTAAGGCTCTTTTCCTATTTCAAAAGTTATATTTTCGAGGGTAATAGCTTTGTCTGTAATTGCCATTCTTTACAATGCAATTGACATTCTTTACCATGTACAATCATAAAATAGTCTAATATCTTCATTTTTTCAACATACGTAGCTATTACCCTCGAAAACTAAAACTTTTGAAATAGGAAAAGAGCCTTTAATCACATTCTTTACCATTTGCAATCATAAAATAGTCTAATATCTTCATTTTTTCAACAAGGCTCTTTCAAAGGCTCTTTTCCTATTTCAAAAGTTTTAGTTTTAGAGGGTAATAGCTTTGTCTGTGGAAAAAATGAAGATATTAGACTATTTTATTTTTGTAAATGGTAAAGAATGTGATTAAAGGCTCTTTTACTATTTCAAAAGTTTTAGTTTTCGAGGGTAATAGCTACTTATTTGAAAAAATGAAGATATTAGACTATTTTATGATTGCAAATGGTAAAGAATGTGATTAAAGGCTCTTTTCCTATGTCAAAAGTTTTAGTTTTCGAGGGTAATAGCTTTGTCTGTGGAAAAAATGAAGATATTAGACTGTTCTATGATTGCAAATTGTAAAGAATGTGATTAAAGGCTCTTTTCCTATTTCAAAAGTTTAGTTTTCGAGGAAAATAGCTACGTATGTTGAAAAAATGAAGATATTAGACTATTTTATGATTACATATGGTGAAGAATGTGATTAAAGGCTCTTTTCCTATTTCAAAGTTTTAGTTTTCGAGGGTAGTAGCTAGGTCTGTGGAAAAAATGAAGATATTAGACTATTTTATGATTGTACATGGTAAAGAATGTGATTAAAGGCTCTTTTCCTATTTCAAAAGTTTTAGTTTTCGAGGTTAATAGCTACGTATGTTGAAAAAATGAAATATTAGACTATTTTATGATTGCAAATCGTAAAGAATGTGATTAAAGGCTCTTTTCCTATTTCAAAAGTTTAGTTTTCGAGGGTAATAGCTAGGTCTCTGGAAAAAATGAAGATATTAGACTTTTTTAGGATTGCAAATGGTAAAGAATGTGATTAAAGGCTCTTTTCTTATTTCAAAAGTTTAGTTTTCGAGGGTAATAGCTACTTATTTTCAAAAATGAAGATATTAGACTATTTTAATATTGCAAATGGTAAAGAATGTGATTAAAGGCTCTTTTCCTATTCCAAAAGTTTTAGTTTTCGAGGGTAATAGCTACGTATGTTGAAAAAATGAAGATATTAGACTATTTTATGATTGCAAATAGTAAAGAATGTGATTAAAGGCTCTTTTCCTATGTCAAAAGTTTTAGTTTTCGAGGGTAATAGCTTTGTCTGTGGAAAAATGAAGATATTAGACTATTCTATGATTGCAAATGGTAAAGAGTGTGATTAAAGGCTCTTTTCCTATTTCAAAAGTTTTAGTTTTCGAGGAAAATAGCTACGTATGTTGAAAAAATGAAGATATTAGACTATTTTATGATTGCACATGGTAAAGAATGTCAATTACATGGTAAAGAATGGCAATTACAGGCACTTGCCTGTAATTGCTGGATAAAATTACGTTTTGACTCGATAGGACTCGATTTGACTTGAAATAGGAAAAGAGCCTTTAATCACATTCTTTACCATTTGCAATCATAAAAAAGTCTAACATCTTCATTTTTTCAACATACGTAGCTATTACCCTCGAAAACTAAAACTTTTGAAATAGGAAAAGAGCCTTTAATCACATTCTTTACCATGTGCAATCATAAAATAGTCTAAAATCTTCATTTTTTCCACAGACATAGCTATTACCCTCGAAAACTAAAACTTTTGACATAGGAAAAGAGCCTTTAATCACATTCTTTACCATTTGCAATCATAAATTAGTCTAAAATCTTCATTTTTTCAACATACGTAGCTATTTTCCTCGAAAACTAAAACTTTTGAAATAGGAAAAGAGCCTTTAATCACATTCTTTACCATTTGCAATCATAGAATAGTCTAATATCTTCATTTTTTCCACAGACAAATCTATTTCCCTCGAAAACTAAAACTTTTGAAATAGGAAAAGAGCCTTTAATCACATACTTTACCATTTGTAATCATAAAATAGTCTAATATCTTCATTTTTCAACATACGTAGCTATTACCCTCGAAAACTAAAACTTTTGAAATAGGAAAAGAGCCTTTAATCACATACTTTACCATGTGCAATCATAAAATTGTCTAATATCTTAATTTTTTCCACAGAAAAAGTTATTACCCTCGAAAACTAAAACTTTTGAAATAGGAAAAGAGCCTTTAATCACATTCTTTACCATGTACAATCATAAAATTGTCTAATATCTTCATTTTTCCAAAGACAAAGCTATTACCCTCGAAAACTAAAACTTTGACATAGGAAAAGAGCCTTTAATCACATTCTTTACCATTTGCAATCATAAAATAGTCTAATATCTTCATTTTTTCATCATACGTAGCTATTACCCTCGAAAACTAAAACTTTTGAAATAGGAAAAGAGCCTTTAATCACATTCTTTACCATTTGCAATCATAAAATAGTCTAATATCTTCATTTTTTCAACATAGGTAGCTATTACCCTCGAAAACTAAAACTTTTGAAATAGGAAAAGAGCCTTTAATCACATTCTTTACCATATGCAATCATAAAATTGTCTAATATCTTCATTTTTTCCATAGACAAAGCTCATACCCTCGAAAACTAAAACTTTTAAAATAGGAAAAGAGCCTTTAATCACATTCTTTACCATTTGCAATCATAAAATAGTCTAATATCTTAATTTTTTCAACATACTTAGCTCTTACCGCAGAAAATTAAACTTTTGAAATAGGAAAAGAGCCTTTAATCACATTCTTTACCATTTGCAATCATATAATAGTCTAATATCTTCATTTTTTCCACAGACAAAGCTATTACCCTCGAAAACTAAAAGTTTTGAAATAGGAAAAGAGTGCAATATTTCAAAAGTTTCAAAAGTAAGTTTGAAACTTTTTTTCAACATACGTAACTATTACCCTCGAAAACTAAGACTTTTGAAATAGGAAAAGAGCCTTCAATCACATTCTTTACCATGTGCAATCATAAAATAGTCTAATATCTTCATTTTTTCAACATACGTAGCTATTACCCTCGAAAACTAAAATTACAATCATAAAACAGTCTAATATATTCATTTTTTCCACAGACAAAGCTATTACCCTCGAGAACTAAAACTTTTGAAATAGGAAAAGAGCCTTTAATCACATTCTTTACCATTTGCAATCATAAAATATTCTAATATCTTCATTTTTCCAACATACGTAGCTATTACCCTCGAAAACTAAAACTTTTGAAATAGTAAAAGAGCCTTTAATCACATTCTTTACCATTTGCAATCATAAAATAGTCTAATATCTTCATTTTTTCCAGAGACAAAGCTATCACCCTCGAAACTAAAACTTTGAAATAGGAAAAGAGCCTTAAATCACAATCTTTACCATTTACAATCATAAATAGTCTAATATCTTCAATTTTTCAACATACGTAGCTATTACCCTCGAAAACTAAAACTTTTGACATAGGAAAAGAGCCATTAATCACATTCTTTACCATTTGCAATCATAAAATAGTCTAATATCTTCATTTTTTCAACATACGTAGCTATTACCCTCGAAAACTAAAACTTTTGAAATAGGAAAAGAGCCTTTAATCACATTCTTTACCATTTGCAATCATAAAATAGTCTAATATCTTCATTTTTTCAACAAGGCTCTTTCAAAGGCTCTTTTCCTATTTCAAAAGTTTTAGTTTTCGATGGTAATACCTTTGTCTGTGGAAAAAATGAAGATATTAGACTATTTTATGATTGCAAATGGTAAAGAATGTGATTAAAGGCTCTTTTACTATTTCAAAAGTTTTAGTTTTCGAGGGTAATAGCTACGTATGTTGAAAAAATGAAGATATTAGACTATTTTATGATTGCAAATGGTAAAGAATGTGATTAAAGGCTCTTTTCCTATTTCAAAAGTTTTAGTTTCGAGGGTAATAGCTTTGTCTGTGTAAAAAATGAATATATTAGACTATTTTATGATTGTAAATAGTAAAGAATGTGATTAAAGGTTCTTTTCTTCTTTCAAAGTTTTAGTTTTCGAGGGTAATAGCTACGTATGTTGAAAAAATGAAGATATTAGACTATTTTATGATTGCAAATCGTAAAGAATGTGATTAAAGGCTCTTTTCCTATTTAAAAAGTTTTAGTTTTCAAGGGTAATAGCTAGGTCTGTGGAAAAAATGAAGATATTAGACTATTTTAGGATTGCACATGGTAAAGAATGTGATTAAAGGCTCTTTTCCTATTTCAAAAGTTTTAGTTTTCGAGGGTAATAGCTACGTATGTTGTAAAAATGAAGATATTAGACAATTTTATGGTTGAAAATGGTAAAGAATGTGATTAAAGGCTCTTTTCTTATTTCAAAAGTTTTAGTTTTCGAGGGTAATAGCTACTTATTTGAAAAAATGAAGATATTAGACTATTTTAAGATTGCAAATGGTAAAGAATGTGATTAAAGGCTCTTTTCCTATTACAAAAGTTTTAGTTTTCGAGGGTAATAGCTACGTATGTCGAAAAAATGAAGATATTAGACTAATTTATGATTGCAAATGGTAAAGAATGTGATTAAAGGCTCTTTTCCTATGTCAAAAGTTTTAGTTTTTGAGGGTAATAGCTTTGTCTGTGGAAAAAATGAAGATATTAGACTATTCTATGATTGCAAATGGTAAAGAATGTGATTAAAGGCTCTTTTCCTATTTTAAAAGTTTTAGTTTTCAAGGAAAATAGCTACGTATGTTGAAAAAATGAAGATTTTAGACTATTTTATGATTACAAATGGTAAAGAATGTGATTAAAGGCTCTTTTCCTATTTCAAAAGTTTATGTTTTCGAGGGTAGTAGCTAGGTCTGTGGAAAAATTGAAGATATTAGACTATTTTATGATTGTACATGGTAAAGAATGTGATTAAAGGCTCTTTTCCTATTTCAAAAGTTTTAGTTTTCGAGGGTAATAGCTACGTATGTTGAAAAAATGAAGATATTAGACTATTTTATGATTGCAAATCGTAAAGAATGTGATTAAAGGCTCTTTTCCTATTTCAAAAGTTTTAGTTTTCGAGGGTAATAGCTAGGTCTGTGGAAAAAATGAAGATATTAGACTATTTTAGGATTGCACATGGTAAAGAATGTGATTAAAGGCTCTTTTCCTATTTCAAAAGTTTTAGTTTTCGAGGGTAATAGCTACGTATGTTGAAAAAATGAAGATATTAGACAATTTTATGATTGCAAATGGTAAAGAATGTGATTAAAGGCTCTTTTCTTATTTCAAAAGTTTTAGTTTTCGAGGGTAATAGCTACTTATTTTGAAAAATGAAGATATTAGACTATTTTAAGATTGCAAATGGTAAAGAATGTGATTAAAGGCTCTTTTCCTATTCCAAAAGTTTTAGTTTTCGAGGGTAATAGCTACGTATGTTGAAAAAATGAAGATATTAGACTATTTTATGATTGC
>NW_027063603.1:0-29911 GCF_032884065.1 Artemia franciscana
TGATAGACTAGCTAGAATCAAACTTTCTCTGTTTCTAGTGAAGGCTTGCGGCCTTGTGCAAAATATTTTCCTCTAGGCCTCTAGGTGGCCGATATTCAAATAGATTTAATAGATTCAGCAGTGAAAGTTTGATTCTAGATTAAAATAGATTTCTAAAATGACGTCTTGCATATGACTCATAAAAATAGTAGATAGACTAGCTAGAATCAAACTTTCACTGCTGAATCTATTAAAAGTTTTAATAGATTCTAAAATGACGTCTTGCATATGACTCATAGAAAACTTATTATCTCTATCTATTCTATTCTATGTATCTACTCTAAGTATTCTTAGAAACTTATCAAACTTGCTGAATCTATTAAAAGTTTTGAATCTTTAAGAATTAAAAGTTTTGAATCTATTAAAACTTTTAATAGATTCAGCAGTGAAAGTTTGATTCTAGCTAGTCTATCTACTATTTCTATGAGTCATATGCAAGACGTCATTTTAGAAAAGACGCGCAGTGGCCGATATTATTGTCTATTTCTACCGATATTATATTCTTGCATATGACTCATAGAAATAGTACTACAATATTTTACTACAAAGACTCATAGAAATAGTAAATAGACTAGCTAGAATCAAACTTTCACTGTTTCTAGTGAAGGCTTGCGGCCTTGTACAAAATATTTTCCTCTAGGCCTCTAGGTGGCCGATATTCAAATAGATTTAATAGATTCAGCAGTGAAAGTTTGATTCTAGCTAGTCTATCTACTATTTCTATGAGTCATATGCAAGTCCTTGTGCAAAATATTTTGATTCTAGCTAGTCTATCTACTATTTCTATGAGTTTTATTTGTCTATTCTAGCTAGTCTATCTACTATTTATGTTATGAATGAAATGAAAGGTCTTGTATACAAGAGTAGATAGATTTATTAAACGGAGTAGAAATAGAAATAGACAATAATATCGGCCACTGCGCGTCTTTTCTAAAATGACGTCTTGCATATGACTCATAGAAATAGTAGATAGACTAGCTAGAATAGACAAATAAAACTCATAGAAATAGTAGATAGACTAGCTAGAATCAAACTATCTACTATTCCGATATACAAGATATTATTGTCTATTAAATAGACAATAATATCGGCCACTGCGCGTCTTTTCTAAAATGATGTCTTGTATAGGACTCATAGAAATAGTAGATAGACTAGCTAGAATCAAACTTTCTTGTATTCTAATTGATTTTAAAAACTTACTATTGATTCTAGACCAGCTAGAATCAGTAGTAGATAGACTAGCTAGAATCAATTTTGTTTTATTGAAGTTTATTAACAATAATATAAAAACATAAACTTTCTACTTTTTAGGCGGCCGATATTCAAATAGATTTAATAGATATTCTAGAACTCTAGAATATAATATCTACTATTGATTCTAGCTGGTCTAGAATCAATAGTAAGTTTTTAAAATCAATTAGATGAAAAGATGAAAAGGATACAGCGAATGACGTCTTGCATATGACTCATAGAAATAGTAGATAGACTAGCTAGAATCAAACTTTCTCTGTTTCTAGTGAAGGCTTGCGGCCTTGTGCAAAATATTTTCCTCTAGGCCTCTAGGTGGCCGATATTCAAATAGATTTAATAGATTCAGCAGTGAAAGTTTGATTCTAGATTCAAATAGATTTCTAAAATGACGTCTTGCATATGACTCATAGAAATAGTAGATAGACTAGCTAGAATCAAACTTTCACTGCTGAATCTATTAAAAGTTTTAATAGATTATAAAATGACGTCTTGCATATGACTCATAGAAAACTTATTATCTCTATCTATTCTATTCTATCTATCTACTCTAAGTATTCTTAGAAACTTATCAAACTTGCTGAATCTATTAAAAGTTTTGAATCTTTAAGAATTAAAAGTTTTGAATCTATCAAAACTTTTAATAGATTCAGCAGTGAAATTTTGATTCTAGCTAGTCTATCTACTATTTCTATGAGTCATATGCAAGACGTCATTTTAGAAAGGACGCGCAGTGGCCGATATTATTGTCTATTTCTACCGATATTATATTCTTGCATAATACTCATAGAAATAGTACTATAATATTTTACTACAAAGACTCATAGAAATAGTAGATAGACAAGCTAGAATCAAACTTTCACTGTTTCTAGTGAAGGCTTGCGGCCTTGTGCAAAATATTTTCCTCTAGGCCTCTAAGTGGCCGATATTCAAATAGATTTAATAGATTCAGCAGTGAAAGTTTGATTCTAGCTAGTCTATCTACTATTTCTATGAGTCATATGCAAGTCCTTGTGCAAAATATTTTGATTCTAGCTAGTCTATCTACTATTTCTATGAGTTTTATTTGTCTATTCTAGCTAGTCTATCTACTATTTATGTTATGAATGAAATGAAAGGTCTTGTATACAAGAGTAGATAGATTTATTAAACGGAGTAGAAATAGAAATAGACAATAATATCGGCCACTGCGCGTCTTTTCTAAAATGACGTCTTGCATATGACTCATAGAAATAGTAGATAGACTAGCTAGAATAGACAAATAAAACTCATAGAAATAGTAGATAGACTAGCTAGAATCAAACTATCTACTATTCCGATATACAAGATATTATTGTCTATTAAATAGACAATAATATCGGCCACTGCGCGTCTTTTCTAAAATGATGTCTTGTATAGGACTCATAGAAATAGTAGATAGACTAGCTAGAATCAAACTTTCTTGTATTCTAATTGATTTTAAAAACTTACTATTGATTCTAGACCAGCTAGAATCAGTAGTAGATAGACTAGCTAGAATCAATTTTGTTTTATTGAAGTTTATTAACAATAATATAAAAACATAAACTTTCTACTTTTTAGGCGGCCGATATTCAAATAGATTTAATAGATATTCTAGAACTCTAGAATATAATATCTACTATTGATTCTAGCTGGTCTAGAATCAATAGTAAGTTTTTAAAATCAATTAGATGAAAAGATGAAAAGGATACAGCGAATGACGTCTTGCATATGACTCATAGAAATAGTAGATAGACTAGCTAGAATCAAACTTTCTCTGTTTCTAGTGAAGGCTTGCGGCCTTGTGCAAAATATTTTCCTCTAGGCCTCTAGGTGGCCGATATTCAAATAGATTTAATAGATTCAGCAGTGAAAGTTTGATTCTAGATTCAAATAGATTTCTAAAATGACGTCTTGCATATGACTCATAGAAATAGTAGATAGACTAGCTAGAATCAAACTTTCACTGCTGAATCTATTAAAAGTTTTAATAGATTATAAAATGACGTCTTGCATATGACTCATAGAAAACTTATTATCTCTATCTATTCTATTCTATCTATCTACTCTAAGTATTCTTAGAAACTTATCAAACTTGCTGAATCTATTAAAAGTTTTGAATCTTTAAGAATTAAAAGTTTTGAATCTATCAAAACTTTTAATAGATTCAGCAGTGAAATTTTGATTCTAGCTAGTCTATCTACTATTTCTATGAGTCATATGCAAGACGTCATTTTAGAAAGGACGCGCAGTGGCCGATATTATTGTCTATTTCTACCGATATTATATTCTTGCATAATACTCATAGAAATAGTACTACAATATTTTACTACAAAGACTCATAGAAATAGTAGATAGACAAGCTAGAATCAAACTTTCACTGTTTCTAGTGAAGGCTTGCGGCCTTGTGCAAAATATTTTCCTCTAGGCCTCTAGGTGGCCGATATTCAAATAGATTTAATAGATTCAGCAGTGAAAGTTTGATTCTAGCTAGTCTATCTACTATTTCTATGAGTCATATGCAAGTCCTTGTGCAAAATATTTTGATTCTAGCTAGTCTATCTACTATTTCTATGAGTTTTATTTGTCTATTCTAGCTAGTCTATCTACTATTTATGTTATGAATGAAATGAAAGGTCTTGCATACAAGAGTAGATAGATTTATTAAACGGAGTAGAAATAGAAATAGACAATAATATCGGCCACTGCGCGTCTTTTCTAAAATGACGTCTTGCATATGACTCATAGAAATAGTAGATAGACTAGCTAGAATAGACAAATAAAACTCATAGAAATAGTAGATAGACTAGCTAGAATCAAACTATCTACTATTCCGATATACAAGATATTATTGTCTATTAAATAGACAATAATATCGGCCACTGCGCGTCTTTTCTAAAATGACGTCTTGCATAGGACTCATAGAAATAGTAGATAGACTAGCTAGAATCAAACTTTCTTGTATTCTAATTGATTTTAAAAACTTACTATTGATTCTAGACCAGCTAGAATCAATAGTAGATAGACTAGCTAGAATCAATTTTGTTTTATTGAAGTTTATTAACAATAATATAAAAACATAAACTTTCTACTTTTTAGGTGGCCGATATTCAAATAGATTTAATAGATATTCTAGAACTCTAGAATATAATATCTACTATTGATTCTAGCTGGTCTAGAATCAATAGTAAGTTTTTAAAATCAATTAGATGAAAAGATGAAAAGGATACAGCGAATGACGTCTTGCATATGACTCATAGAAATAGTAGATAGACTAGCTAGAATCAAACTTTCTCTGTTTCTAGTGAAGGCTTGCGGCCTTGTGCAAAATATTTTCCTCTAGGCCTCTAGGTGGCCGATATTCAAATAGATTTAATAGATTCAGCAGTGAAAGTTTGATTCTAGATTCAAATAGATTTCTAAAATGACGTCTTGCATATGACTCATAGAAATAGTAGATAGACTAGCTAGAATCAAACTTTCACTGCTGAATCTATTAAAAGTTTTAATAGATTATAAAATGACGTCTTGCATATGACTCATAGAAAACTTATTATCTCTATCTATTCTATTCTATCTATCTACTCTAAGTATTCTTAGAAACTTATCAAACTTGCTGAATCTATTAAAAGTTTTGAATCTTTAAGAATTAAAAGTTTTGAATCTATCAAAACTTTTAATAGATTCAGCAGTGAAATTTTGATTCTAGCTAGTCTATCTACTATTTCTATGAGTCATATGCAAGACGTCATTTTAGAAAAGACGCGCAGTGGCCGATATTATTGTCTATTTCTACCGATATTATATTCTTGCATATGACTCATAGAAATAGTACTACAATATTTTACTACAAAGACTCATAGAAATAGTAGATAGACTAGCTAGAATCAAACTTTCACTGTTTCTAGTGAAGGCTTGCGGCCTTGTGCAAAATATTTTCCTCTAGGCCTCTAGGTGGCCGATATTCAAATAGATTTAATAGATTCAGCAGTGAAAGTTTGATTCTAGCTAGTCTATCTACTATTTCTATGAGTCATATGCAAGTCCTTGTGCAAAATATTTTGATTCTAGCTAGTCTATCTACTATTTCTATGAGTTTTATTTGTCTATTCTAGCTAGTCTATCTACTATTTATGTTATGAATGAAATGAAAGGTCTTGCATACAAGAGTAGATAGATTTATTAAACGGAGTAGAAATAGAAATAGACAATAATATCGGCCACTGCGCGTCTTTTCTAAAATGACGTCTTGCATATGACTCATAGAAATAGTAGATAGACTAGCTAGAATAGACAAATAAAACTCATAGAAATAGTAGATAGACTAGCTAGAATCAAACTATCTACTATTCCGATATACAAGATATTATTGTCTATTAAATAGACAATAATATCGGCCACTGCGCGTCTTTTCTAAAATGACGTCTTGCATATGACTCATAGAAATAGTAGATAGACTAGCTAGAATCAAACTTTCTTGTATTCTAATTGATTTTAAAAACTTACTATTGATTCTAGACCAGCTAGAATCAATAGTAGATAGACTAGCTAGAATCAATTTTGTTTTATTGAAGTTTATTAACAATAATATAAAAACATAAACTTTCTACTTTCTAGGTGGCCGATATTCAAATAGATTTAATAGATATTCTAGAACTCTAGAATATAATATCTACTATTGATTCTAGCTGGTCTAGAATCAATAGTAAGTTTTTAAAATCAATTAGATGAAAAGATGAAAAGGATACAGCGAATGACGTCTTGCATATGACTCATAGAAATAGTAGATAGACTAGCTAGAATCAAACTTTCTCTGTTTCTAGTGAAGGCTTGCGGCCTTGTGCAAAATATTTTCCTCTAGGCCTCTAGGTGGCCGATATTCAAATAGATTTAATAGATTCAGCAGTGAAAGTTTGATTCTAGATTCAAATAGATTTCTAAAATGACGTCTTGCATATGACTCATAGAAATAGTAGATAGACTAGCTAGAATCAAACTTTCACTGCTGAATCTATTAAAAGTTTTAATAGATTCTAAAATGACGTCTTGCATATGACTCATAGAAAACTTATTATCTCTATCTATTCTATTCTATCTATCTACTCTAAGTATTCTTAGAAACTTATCAAACTTGCTGAATCTATTAAAAGTTTTGAATCTTTAAGAATTAAAAGTTTTGAATCTATTAAAACTTTTAATAGATTCAGCAGTGAAAGTTTGATTCTAGCTAGTCTATCTACTATTTCTATGAGTCATATGCAAGACGTCATTTTAGAAAAGACGCGCAGTGGCCGATATTATTGTCTATTTCTACCGATATTATATTCTTGCATATGACTCATAGAAATAGTACTACAATATTTTACTACAAAGACTCATAGAAATAGTAGATAGACTAGCTAGAATCAAACTTTCACTGTTTCTAGTGAAGGCTTGCGGCCTTGTGCAAAATATTTTCCTCTAGGCCTCTAGGTGGCCGATATTCAAATAGATTTAATAGATTCAGCAGTGAAAGTTTGATTCTAGCTAGTCTATCTACTATTTCTATGAGTCATATGCAAGTCCTTGTGCAAAATATTTTGATTCTAGCTAGTCTATCTACTATTTCTATGAGTTTTATTTGTCTATTCTAGCTAGTCTATCTACTATTTATGTTATGAATGAAATGAAAGGTCTTGCATACAAGAGTAGATAGATTTATTAAACGGAGTAGAAATAGAAATAGACAATAATATCGGCCACTGCGCGTCTTTTCTAAAATGACGTCTTGCATATGACTCATAGAAATAGTAGATAGACTAGCTAGAATAGACAAATAAAACTCATAGAAATAGTAGATAGACTAGCTAGAATCGAACTATCTACTATTCCGATATACAAGATATTATTGTCTATTAAATAGACAATAATATCGGCCACTGCGCGTCTTTTCTAAAATGACGTCTTGCATATGACTCATAGAAATAGTAGATAGACTAGCTAGAATCAAACTTTCTTGTATTCTAATTGATTTTAAAAACTTACTATTGATTCTAGACCAGCTAGAATCAATAGTAGATAGACTAGCTAGAATCAATTTTGTTTTATTGAAGTTTATTAACAATAATATAAAAACATAAACTTTCTACTTTCTAGGTGGCCGATATTCAAATAGATTTAATAGATATTCTAGAACTCTAGAATATAATATCTACTATTGATTCTAGCTGGTCTAGAATCAATAGTAAGTTTTTAAAATCAATTAGATGAAAAGATGAAAAGGATACAGCGAATGACGTCTTGCATATGACTCATAGAAATAGTAGATAGACTAGCTAGAATCAAACTTTCTCTGTTTCTAGTGAAGGCTTGCGGCCTTGTGCAAAATATTTTCCTCTAGGCCTCTAGGTTGCCGATATTCAAATAGATTTAATAGATTCAGCAGTGAAAGTTTGATTCTAGATTCAAATAGATTTCTAAAATGACGTCTTGCATATGACTCATAGAAATAGTAGATAGACTAGCTAGAATCAAACTTTCACTGCTGAATCTATTAAAAGTTTTAATAGATTCTAAAATGACGTCTTGCATATGACTCATAGAAAACTTATTATCTCTATCTATTCTATTCTATCTATCTACTCTAAGTATTCTTAGAAACTTATCAAACTTGCTGAATCTATTAAAAGTTTTGAATCTTTAAGAATTAAAAGTTTTGAATCTATTAAAACTTTTAATAGATTCAGCAGTGAAAGTTTGATTCTAGCTAGTCTATCTACTATTTCTATGAGTCATATGCAAGACTTCATTTTAGAAAAGACGCGCAGTGGCCGATATTATTGTCTATTTCTACCGATATTATATTATTGCATATGACTCATAGAAATAGTACTACAATATTTTACTACAAAGACTCATAGAAATAGTAGATAGACTAGCTAGAATCAAACTTTCACTGTTTCTAGTGAAGGCTTGCGGCCTTGTGCAAAATATTTTCCTCTAGGCCTCTAGGTGGCCGATATTCAAATGGATTTAATAGATTCAGCAGTGAAAGTTTGATTCTAGCTAGTCTATCTACTATTTCTATGAGTCATATGCAAGTCCTTGTGCAAAATATTTTGATTCTAGCTAGTCTATCTACTATTTCTATGAGTTTTATTTGTCTATTCTAGCTAGTCTATCTACTATTTATGTTATGAATGAAATGAAAGGTCTTGCATACAAGAGTAGATAGATTTATTAAACGGAGTAGAAATAGAAATAGACAATAATATCGGCCACTGCGCGTCTTTTCTAAAATGACGTCTTGCATATGACTCATAGAAATAGTAGATAGACTAGCTAGAATAGACAAATAAAACTCATAGAAATAGTAGATAGACTAGCTAGAATCGAACTATCTACTATTCCGATATACAAGATATTATTGTCTATTAAATAGACAATAATATCGGCCACTGCGCGTCTTTTCTAAAATGACGTCTTGCATATGACTCATAGAAATAGTAGATAGACTAGCTAGAATCAAACTTTCTTGTATTCTAATTGATTTTAAAAACTTACTATTGATTCTAGACCAGCTAGAATCAATAGTAGATAGACTAGCTAGAATCAATTTTGTTTTATTGAAGTTTATTAACAATAATATAAAAACATAAACTTTCTACTTTCTAGGTGGCCGATATTCAAATAGATTTAATAGATATTCTAGAACTCTAGAATATAATATCTACTATTGATTCTAGCTGGTCTAGAATCAATAGTAAGTTTTTAAAATCAATTAGATGAAAAGATGAAAAGGATACAGCGAATGACGTCTTGCATATGACTCATAGAAATAGTAGATAGACTAGCTAGAATCAAACTTTCTCTGTTTCTAGTGAAGGCTTGCGGCCTTGTGCAAAATATTTTCCTCTAGGCCTCTGGTTGCCGATATTCAAATAGATTTAATAGATTCAGCAGTGAAAGTTTGATTCTAGATTCAAATAGATTTCTAAAATGACGTCTTGCATATGACTCATAGAAATAGTAGATAGACTAGCTAGAATCAAACTTTCACTGCTGAATCTATTAAAAGTTTTAATAGATTCTAAAATGACGTCTTGCATATGACTCATAGAAAACTTATTATCTCTATCTATTCTATTCTATCTATCTACTCTAAGTATTCTTAGAAACTTATCAAACTTGCTGAATCTATTAAAAGTTTTGAATCTTTAAGAATTAAAAGTTTTGAATCTATTAAAACTTTTAATAGATTCAGCAGTGAAAGTTTGATTCTAGCTAGTCTATCTACTATTTCTATGAGTCATATGCAAGACGTCATTTTAGAAAAGACGCGCAGTGGCCGATATTATTGTCTATTTCTACCGATATTATATTATTGCATATGACTCATAGAAATAGTACTACAATATTTTACTACAAAGACTCATAGAAATAGTAGATAGACTAGCTAGAATCAAACTTTCACTGTTTCTAGTGAAGGCTTGCGGCCTTGTGCAAAATATTTTCCTCTAGGCCTCTAGGTGGCCGATATTCAAATGGATTTAATAGATTCAGCAGTGAAAGTTTGATTCTAGCTAGTCTATCTACTATTTTTATGAGTCATATGCAAGTCCTTGTGCAAAATATTTTGATTCTAGCTAGTCTATCTACTATTTCTATGAGTTTTATTTGTCTATTCTAGCTAGTCTATCTACTATTTATGTTATGAATGAAATGAAAGGTCTTGCATACAAGAGTAGATAGATTTATTAAACGGAGTAGAAATAGAAATAGACAATAATATCGGCCACTGCGCGTCTTTTCTAAAATGACGTCTTGCATATGACTCATAGAAATAGTAGATAGACTAGCTAGAATAGACAAATAAAACTCATAGAAATAGTAGATAGACTAGCTAGAATCGAACTATCTACTATTCCGATATACAAGATATTATTGTCTATTAAATAGACAATAATATCGGCCACTGCGCGTCTTTTCTAAAATGAGGTCTTGCATATGACTCATAAAAATAGTAGATAGACTAGCTAGAATCAAACTTTCTTGTATTCTAATTGATTTTAAAAACTTACTATTGATTCTAGACCAGCTAGAATCAATAGTAGATAGACTAGCTAGAATCAATTTTGTTTTATTGAAGTTTATTAACAATAATATAAAAACATAAACTTTCTACTTTCTAGGTGGCCGATATTCAAATAGATTTAATAGATATTCTAGAACTCTAGAATATAATATCTACTATTGATTCTAGCTGGTCTAGAATCAATAGTAAGTTTTTAAAATCAATTAGATGAAAAGATGAAAAGGATACAGCGAATGACGTCTTGCATATGACTCATAGAAATAGTAGATAGACTAGCTAGAATCAAACTTTCTCTGTTTCTAGTGAAGGCTTGCGGCCTTGTGCAAAATATTTTCCTCTAGGCCTCTAGGTTGCCGATATTCAAATAGATTTAATAGATTCAGCAGTGAAAGTTTGATTCTAGATTCAAATAGATTTCTAAAATGACGTCTTGCATATGACTCATAGAAATAGTAGATAGACTAGCTAGAATCAAACTTTCACTGCTGAATCTATTAAAAGTTTTAATAGATTCTAAAATGACGTCTTGCATATGACTCATAGAAAACTTATTATCTCTATCTATTCTATTCTATCTATCTACTCTAAGTATTCTTAGAAACTTATCAAACTTGCTGAATCTATTAAAAGTTTTGAATCTTTAAGAATTAAAAGTTTTGAATCTATTAAAACTTTTAATAGATTCAGCAGTGAAAGTTTGATTCTAGCTAGTCTATCTACTATTTCTATGAGTCATATGCAAGACGTCATTTTAGAAAAGACGCGCAGTGGCCGATATTATTGTCTATTTCTACCGATATTATATTATTGCATATGACTCATAGAAATAGTACTACAATATTTTACTACAAAGACTCATAGAAATAGTAGATAGACTAGCTAGAATCAAACTTTCACTGTTTCTAGTGAAGGCTTGCGGCCTTGTGCAAAATATTTTCCTCTAGGCCTCTAGGTGGCCGATATTCAAATGGATTTAATAGATTCAGCAGTGAAAGTTTGATTCTAGCTAGACTATCTACTATTTCTATGAGTCATATGCAAGTCCTTGTGCAAAATATTTTGATTCTAGCTAGTCTATCTACTATTTCTATGAGTTTTATTTGTCTATTCTAGCTAGTCTATCTACTATTTATGTTATGAATGAAATGAAAGGTCTTGCATACAAGAGTAGATAGATTTATTAAACGGAGTA
The DNA here is from genome assembly GCF_032884065.1 of Artemia franciscana. Classification (NCBI taxonomy): domain Eukaryota; kingdom Metazoa; phylum Arthropoda; class Branchiopoda; order Anostraca; family Artemiidae; genus Artemia; species Artemia franciscana. The sequence continues at coordinate 11,553 of NW_027063603.1, forward strand.
GAAATAGAAATAGACAATAATATCGGCCACTGCGCGTCTTTTCTAAAATGACGTCTTGCATATGACTCATAGAAATAGTAGATAGACTAGCTAGAATAGACAAATAAAACTCATAGAAATAGTAGATAGACTAGCTAGAATCGAACTATCTACTATTCCGATATACAAGATATTATTGTCTATTAAATAGACAATAATATCGGCCACGGCGCGTCTTTTCTAAAATGACGTCTTGCATATGACTCATAGAAATAGTAGATAGACTAGCTAGAATCAAACTTTCTTGTATTCTAATTGATTTTAAAAACTTACTATTGATTCTAGACCAGCTAGAATCAATAGTAGATAGACTAGCTAGAATCAATTTTGTTTTATTGAAGTTTATTAACAATAATATAAAAACATAAACTTTCTACTTTCTAGGTGGCCGATATTCAAATAGATTTAATAGATATTCTAGAACTCTAGAATATAATATCTACTATTGATTCTAGCTGGTCTAGAATCAATAGTAAGTTTTTAAAATCAATTAGATGAAAAGATGAAAAGGATACAGCGAATGACGTCTTGCATATGACTCATAGAAATAGTAGATAGACTAGCTAGAATCGAACTATCTACTATTCCGATATACAAGATATTATTGTCTATTAAATAGACAATAATATCGGCCACGGCGCGTCTTTTCTAAAATGACGTCTTGCATATGACTCATAGAAATAGTAGATAGACTAGCTAGAATCAAACTTTCTTGTATTCTAATTGATTTTAAAAACTTACTATTGATTCTAGACCAGCTAGAATCAATAGTAGATAGACTAGCTAGAATCAATTTTGTTTTATTGAAGTTTATTAACAATAATATAAAAACATAAACTTTCTACTTTCTAGGTGGCCGATATTCAAATAGATTTAATAGATATTCTAGAACTCTAGAATATAATATCTACTATTGATTCTAGCTGGTCTAGAATCAATAGTAAGTTTTTAAAATCAATTAGATGAAAAGATGAAAAGGATACAGCGAATGACGTCTTGCATATGACTCATAGAAATAGTAGATAGACTAGCTAGAATCAAACTTTCTCTGTTTCTAGTGAAGGCTTGCGGCCTTGTGCAAAATATTTTCCTCTAGGCCTCTAGGTTGCCGATATTCAAATAGATTTAATAGATTCAGCAGTGAAAGTTTGATTCTAGATTCAAATAGATTTCTAAAATGACGTCTTGCATATGACTCATAGAAATAGTAGATAGACTAGCTAGAATCAAACTTTCACTGCTGAATCTATTAAAAGTTTTAATAGATTCTAAAATGACGTCTTGCATATGACTCATAGAAAACTTATTATCTCTATCTATTCTATTCTATCTATCTACTCTAAGTATTCTTAGAAACTTATCAAACTTGCTGAATCTATTAAAAGTTTTGAATCTTTAAGAATTAAAAGTTTTGAATCTATTAAAACTTTTAATAGATTCAGCAGTGAAAGTTTGATTCTAGCTAGTCTATCTACTATTTCTATGAGTCATATGCAAGACGTCATTTTAGAAAAGACGCGCAGTGGCCGATATTATTGTCTATTTCTACCGATATTATATTATTGCATATGACTCATAGAAATAGTACTACAATATTTTACTACAAAGACTCATAGAAATAGTAGATAGACTAGCTAGAATCAAACTTTCACTGTTTCTAGTGAAGGCTTGCGGCCTTGTGCAAAATATTTTCCTCTAGGCCTCTAGGTGGCCGATATTCAAATGGATTTAATAGATTCAGCAGTGAAAGTTTGATTCTAGCTAGTCTGTCTACTATTTCTATGAGTCATATGCAAGTCCTTGTGCAAAATATTTTGATTCTAGCTAGTCTATCTACTATTTCTATGAGTTTTATTTGTCTATTCTAGCTAGTCTATCTACTATTTATGTTATGAATGAAATGAAAGGTCTTGCATACAAGAGTAGATAGATTTATTAAACGGAGTAGAAATAGAAATAGACAATAATATCGGCCACTGCGCGTCTTTTCTAAAATGACGTCTTGCATATGACTCATAGAAATAGTAGATAGACTAGCTAGAATCAAACTTTCACTGCTGAATCTATTAAAAGTTTTAATAGATTCTAAAATGACGTCTTGCATATGACTCATAGAAAACTTATTATCTCTATCTATTCTATTCTATCTATCTACTCTAAGTATTCTTAGAAACTTATCAAACTTGCTGAATCTATTAAAAGTTTTGAATCTTTAAGAATTAAAAGTTTTGAATCTATTAAAACTTTTAATAGATTCAGCAGTGAAAGTTTGATTCTAGCTAGTCTATCTACTATTTCTATGAGTCATATGCAAGACGTCATTTTAGAAAAGACGCGCAGTGGCCGATATTATTGTCTATTTCTACCGATATTATATTATTGCATATGACTCATAGAAATAGTACTACAATATTTTACTACAAAGACTCATAGAAATAGTAGATAGACTAGCTAGAATCAAACTTTCACTGTTTCTAGTGAAGGCTTGCGGCCTTGTGCAAAATATTTTCCTCTAGGCCTCTAGGTGGCCGATATTCAAATGGATTTAATAGATTCAGCAGTGAAAGTTTGATTCTAGCTAGTCTGTCTACTATTTCTATGAGTCATATGCAAGTCCTTGTGCAAAATATTTTGATTCTAGCTAGTCTATCTACTATTTCTATGAGTTTTATTTGTCTATTCTAGCTAGTCTATCTACTATTTATGTTATGAATGAAATGAAAGGTCTTGCATACAAGAGTAGATAGATTTATTAAACGGAGTAGAAATAGAAATAGACAATAATATCGGCCACTGCGCGTCTTTTCTAAAATGACGTCTTGCATATGACTCATAGAAATAGTAGATAGACTAGCTAGAATAGACAAATAAAACTCATAGAAATAGTAGATAGACTAGCTAGAATCAAACTATTTACTATTCCGATATACAACATATTATTGTCCATTAAATAGACAATAATATCGGCCACTGCGCGTCTTTTCTAAAATGACGTCTTGCATATGACTCATAGAAATAGTAGATAGACTAGCTAGAATCAAACTTTCTTGTATTCTAATTGATTTTAAAAACTTACTATTGATTCTAGACCAGCTAGAATCAATAGTAGATAGACTAGCTAGAATCAATTTTGTTTTATTGAAGTTTATTAACAATAATATAAAAACATAAACTTTCTACTTTCTAGGTGGCCGATATTCAAATAGATTTAATAGATATTCTAGAACTCTAGAATATAATATCTACTATTGATTCTAGCTGGTCTAGAATCAATAGTAAGTTTTTAAAATCAATTAGATGAAAAGATGAAAAGGATACAGCGAATGACGTCTTGTATATGACTCATAGAAATAGTTGATAGACTAGCTAGAATCAAACTTTCTCTGTTTCTAGTGAAGGCTTGCGGCCTTGTGCAAAATATTTTCCTCTAGGCCTCTAGATGGCCGATATTCAAATAGATTTAATAGATTCAGCAGTGAAAGTTTGATTCTAGATTCAAATAGATTTCTAAAATGACGTCTTGCATATGACTCATAGAAATAGTAGATAGACTAGCTAGAATCAAACTTTCACTGCTGAATCTATTAAAAGTTTTAATAGATTCTAAAATGACGTCTTGCATATGACTCATAGAAAACTTATTATCTCTATCTATTCTATTCTATCTATCTACTCTAAGTATTCTTAGAAACTTATCAAACTTGCTGAATCTATTAAAAGTTTTGAATCTTTAAGAATTAAAAGTTTTGAATCTATTAAAACTTTTAATAGATTCAGCAGTGAAAGTTTGATTCTAGCTAGTCTATCTACTATTTCTATGAGTCATATGCAAGACGTCATTTTAAAAAAGACGCGCAGTGGCCGATATTATTGTCTATTTCTACCGATATTATATTCTTGCATATGACTCATAGAAATAGTACTACAATATTTTACTACAAAGACTCATAGAAATAGTAGATAGACTAGCTAGAATCAAACTTTCACTTTTTCTAGTGAAGGCTTGTGGCCTTGTGCAAAATATTTTTCTCTAGGCCTCTAGGTGGCCGATATTCAAATAGATTTAATAGATTCAGCAGTGAAAGTTTGATTCTAGCTAGTCTATCTACTATTTCTATGAGTCATATGCAAGTCCTTGTGCAAAATATTTTGATTCTAGCTTGTCTATCTACTATTTCTATGAGTTTTATTTGTCTATTCTAGCTAGTCTATCTACTATTTATGTTATGAATGAAATGAAAGGTCTTGCATACAAGAGTAGATAGATTTATTAAACGGAGTAGAAATAGAAATAGACAATAATATCGGCCACTGCGCGTCTTTTCTAAAATGACGTCTTGCATATGACTCATAAAAATAGTAGATAGACTAGCTAGAATAGACAAATAAAACTCATAGAAATAGTTGATACACTAGCTAGAATGAAACTATCTACTATTCCGATATACAAGATATTATTGTCTATTAAATAGACAATAATATCGGCCACTGCGCGTCTTTTCTAAAATGACGTCTTGCATATGACTCATAGAAATAGTAGATAGACTAGCTAGAATCAAACTTTCTTGTATTCTAATTGATATTAAAAACTTACTATTGATTCTAGACCAGCTAGAATCAATAGTAGATAGACTAGCTAGAATCAATTTTGTTTTATTGAAGTTTATTAACAATAATATAAAAACATTAACTTTCTACTTTCTAGGTGGCCGATATTCAAATAGATTTAATAGATATTCTAGAACTCTAGAATATAATATCTACTATTGATTCTAGCTGGTCTAGAATCAATAGTAAGTTTTTAAAATCAATTAGATGAAAAGATGAAAAGGATACAGCGAATGACGTCTTGCATATGACTCATAGAAATAGCAGATAGACTAGCTAGAATCAAACTTTCTCTGTTTCTAGTGAAGGCTTGCGGCCTTGTGCAAAATATTTTCCTCTAGGCCTCTAGGTGGCCGATATTCAAATAGATTTAATAGATTCAGCAGTGAAAGTTTGATTCTAGATTCAAATAGATTTCTAAAATGACGTCTTGCATATGACTCATAGAAATAGTAGATAGACTAGCTAGAATCAAACTTTCACTGCTGAATCTATTAAAAGTTTTAATAGATTCTAAAATGACGTTTTGCATATGACTCATAGAAAACTTATTATCTCTATCTATTCTATTCTATCTATCTACTCTAAGTATTCTTAGAAACTTATCAAACTTGCTGAATCTATTAAAAGTTTTGAATCTTTAAGAATTAAAAGTTTTGAATCTATTAAAACTTTTAATAGATTCAGCAGTGAAAGTTTGATTCTAGCTAGTCTATCTACTATTTCTATGAGTCATATGCAAGACGTCATTTTAGAAAAGACGCGCAGTGGCCGATATTATTGTCTATTTCTACCAATATTATATTCTTGCATATGACTCATAGAAATAGTACTACAATATTTTACTACAAAGACTCATAGAAATAGTAGATAGACTAGCTAGAATCAAACTTTCACTGTTTCTAGTGAAGGCTTGCGGCCTTGTGCAAAATATTTTCCTCTAGGCCTCTAGGTGGCCGATATTCAACTAGATTTAATAGATTCAGCAGTGAAAGTTTGATTCTAGCTAGTCTATCTACAATTTCTATGAGTCATATGCAAGTCCTTGTGCAAAACATTTTGATTCTAGCTAGTCTATCTACTATTTCTATCAGTTTTATTTGTCTATTCTAGCTAGTCTATCTACTATTTATGTTATGAATGAAATGAAAGGTCTTGCATACAAGAGTAGATAGATTTATTAAACGGAGTAGAAACATAAATAGACAATAATGTCGGCCACTGCACGTCTTTTCTAAAATGAAGTCTTGCATATGACTCATAGAAATAGTAGATAGACTAGCTAGAATCAAACTTTCTTGTATTCTAATTGATTTTAAAAATTTACTATTGATTCTAGACCAGCTAGAATCAATAGTAGATGGACTAGCTAGAATCAATTTTGTTTTATTGAAGTTTATTAACAATAATATAAAAACATAAACTTTCTACTTTCTAGGTGGCCGATATTCAAATAGATTTAATAGATATTCTAGAACTATAGAATATAATAACTACTATTATTTCTAGCTGGTCTAGAATCAATAGTAAGTTTTTAAAATCAATTAGATGAAAAGATGAAAAGGATACAGCGAATGACGTCTTGCATATGACTCATAGAAATAGTAGATAGACTAGCTAGAATCAAACTTTCTCTGTTTCTAGTGAAGGCTTGCGGCCTTGTGCAAAATATTTTCCTCTAGGCCTCTAGGTGGCCGATATTCAAATAGATTTAATAGATTCAGCAGTGAAAGTTTGATTCTAGATTCAAATAGATTTCTAAAATGACGTCTTGCATATGACTCATAGAAATAGTAGATAGACTAGCTAGAATCAAACTTTCACTGCTGAATCTATTAAAAGTTTTAATAGATTCTAAAATGACGTCTTGCATATGACTCATAGAAAACTTATTATCTCTATCTATTCTATTCTATCTATCTACTCTAAGTATTCTTAGAAACTTATCAAACTTGCTGAATCTATTAAAAGTTTTGAATCTTTAAGAATTAAAAGTTTTGAATCTATTAAAACTTTTAATAGATTCAGCAGTGAAAGTTTGATTCTAGCTAGTCTATCTACTATTTCTATGAGTCATATGCAAGACGTCATTTTAGAAAAGACGCGCAGTGGCCGATATTATTGTCTATTTCTACCGATATTATATTCTTGCATATGACTCATAGAAATAGTACTACAATATTTTACTACAAAGACTCATAGAAATAGTAGATAGACTAGCTAGAATCAAACTTTCAATGTTTCTAGTGAAGGCTTGCGGCCTTGTGCAAAATATTTTCCTCTAGGCCTCTAGGTGGCCGATATTCAAATAGATTTAATAGATTCAGCAGTGAAAGTTTGATTCTAGCTAGTCTATCTACTATTTCTATGAGTCATATGCAAGTCCTTGTGCAAAATATTTTGATTCTAGCTAGTCTATCTACTATTTCTATGAGTTTTATTTGTCTATTCTAGCTAGTCTATCTACTATTTATGTTATGAATGAAATAAAAGGTCTTGCATACAAGAGTAGATAGATTTATTAAACGGAGTAGAAATAGAAATAGACAATAATATCGGCCACTGCGCGTCTTTTCTAAAATGACGTCTTGCATATGACTCATAGAAATAGTAGATAGACTAGCTAGAATAGACAAATAAAACTCATAGAAATAGTAGATAGACTAGCTAGAATCAAACTATCTACTATTCCGATATACAAGATATTATTGTCTATTAAATAGACAATAATATCGGCCACTGCGCGTCTTTTCTAAAATGACGTCTTGCATATGACTCATAGAAATAGTAGATAGACTAGCTAGAATCAAACTTTCACTGCTGAACCTATTAAAAGTTTTAATAGATTCTAAAATGACGTCTTGCATATGACTCATAGAAAACTTATTATCTCTATCTATTCTATTCTATCTATCTACTCTAAGTACTCTTAGAAACTTATCAAACTTGCTGAATCTATTAAAAGTTTTGAATCTTTAAGAATTAAAAGTTTTGAATCTATTAAAACTTTTAATAGATTCAGCAGTGAAAGTTTGATTCTAGCTAGTCTATCTATTATTTCTATGAGTCATATGCAAGACGTCATTTTAGAAAAGACGCGCAGTGGCCGATATTATTGTCTATTTCTAACAATATTATATTCTTGCATATGACTCATAGAAATAGTACTACAATATTTTACTACAAAGACTCATAGAAATAGTAGATAGACTAGCTAGAATCAAACTTTCACTGTTTCTAGTGAAGGCTTGCGGCCTTGTGCAAAATATTTTCCTCTAGGCCTCTAGGTGGCCAATATTCATATAGATTTAATAGATTCAGCAGTGAAAGTTTGATTCTAGCTAGTCTATCTACTATTTCTATGAGTCATATGCGAGTCCTTGTGCAAAATATTTTGATTCTAGTTAGTCTATCTACTATTTCTATGAGTTTTATTTGTCTATTCTAGCTAGTCTATCTACTATTTATGTTATGAATGAAATGAAAGGTCTTACATACAAGAGTAGATAGATTTATTAAACGGAGTAGAAAAAGAAATAGACAATAATATCGGCCACTGCGCGTCTTTTCTAAAATGACGTCTTGCATATGACTCATAGAAATAGTAGATAGACTAGCTAGAATCGAACTTTCTTGTATTCTAATTGATTTTAAAAACTTACTATTGATTCTAGACCAGCTAGAATCAATAGTAGATAGACTAGCTAGAATCAATTTTGTTTTATTGAAGTTTATTAACAATAATATAAAAACATAAACTTTCTACTTTCTAGGTGGCCGATATTAAAATAGATTTAATAGATATTCTAGAACTCTAGAATATAATATCTACTATTGATTCTAGCTGGTCTAGAATCAATAGTAAGTTCTTAAAATCAATTAGATGAAAAGATGAAAAGGATACAGCGAATGACGTCTTGCATATGACTCATAGATATAGTAGATAGACTAGCTAGAATCAAACTATCTACTATTCCGATATGCAAGATATTATTGTCTATTAAATAGACAATAACATCGGCCACTGCGCGTCTTTTCTAAAATGACGTCTTGCATATGACTCATAGAAATAGTAGATAGACTAGCTAGAATCAAACTTTCTTGTATTCTAATTGATTTTAAAAACTTACTATTGATTCTAGACCAGCTAGAATCAATAGTAGATAGACTAGCTAGAATCAATTTTGTTTTATTGAAGTTTATTAACAATAATATAAAAACATAAACTTTCTTGTTTCTAGGTGGCCGATATTCAAATAGATTTAATAGATATTCTAGAACTCTAGAATATAATATCTACTATTGATTCTACCTGGTCTAGAATCAATAGTAAGTTTTTAAAATCAATTAGATGAAAAGATGAAAAGGATACAGCGAATGACGTCTTGCATATGACTCATAGAAATAGCAGATAGACTAGCTAGAATCAAACTTTCTCTGTTTCTAGTGAAGGCTTGCGGCCTTGTGCAAAATATTTTCCTCTAGGCCTCTAGGTGGCCGATATTCAAATAGATTTAATAGATTCAGCAGTGAAAGTTTGATTCTAGATTCAAATAGATTTCTAAAATGACGTCTTGCATATGACTCATAGAAATAGTAGATAGACTAGCTAGAATCAAACTTTCACTGCTGAATCTATTAAAAGTTTTAATAGATTCTAAAATGACGTCTTGCATATGACTCACAGAAAACTTATTATCTCTATCTATTCTATTCTATCTATCTACTCTAAGTATTCTTAGAAACTTATCAAACTTGCTGAATCTATTAAAAGTTTTGAATCTTTAAGAATTAAAAGTTTTGAATCTATTAAAACTTTTAATAGATTCAGCAGTGAAAGTTTGATTCTAGCTAGTCTATCTACTATTTCTATGAGTCATATATAAGACGTCATTTTAGAAAAGACGCGCAGTGGCCGATATTATTGTCTATTTCTACCGATATTATATTCTTGCATATGACTCATAGAAATAGTACTACAATATTTTACTACAAAGACTCATAGAAATAGTAGATAGACTAGCTAGAATCAAACTTTCACTGTTTCTAGTGAAGGCTTGCGGCCTTGTGCAAAATATTTTCCTCTAGGCCTCTAGGTGGCCGATATTCAAATAGATTTAATAGATTCAGCAGTGAAAGTTTGATTCTAGCTAGTCTATCTACTATTTCTATGAGTCATATGCAAGTCCTTGTGCAAAATATTTTGATTCTAGCTAGTCTATCTACTATTTCTATGAGTTTTATTTGTCTATTCTAGCTAGTCTATCTACTATTTATGTTATGAATGAAATGAAAGGTCTTGCATACAAGAGTAGATAGATTTATTAAACGGAGTAGAAATAGAAATAGACAATAATATCGGCCACTGCGCGTCTTTTCTAAAATGACGTCTTGCATATGACTCATAGAAATAGTAGATAGACTAGCTAGAATAGACAAATAAAACTCATAGAAATAGTAGATAGACTAGCTAGAATCAAACTATCTACTATTCCGATATACAAGATATTATTGTCTATTAAATAGACAATAATATCGGCCACTGCGCGTCTTTTCTAAAATGACGTCTTGCATATGACTCATATAAATAGTAGATAGACTAGCTAGAATCAAACTTTCTTGTATTCTAATTAATTTTAAAAACTTACTATTGATTCTAGACCAGCTAGAATCAATAGTAGATAGACTAGCTAGAATCAATTTTGTTTTATTGAAGTTTATTAACAATAATATAAAAACGTAAACTTTCTACTTTCTAGGTGGCCGATATTCAAATAGATTTAATAGATATTCTAGAACTCTAGAATATAATATCTACTATTGATTCTAGCTGGTCTAGAATCAACAGTAAGTTTTTAAAATCAATTAGATGAAAAGATGAAAAGGATACAGCGAATGACGTCTTGCATATGACTCATAGACATAGTAGATAGACTAGCTAGAATCAAACTTTCTCTGTTTCTAGTGAAGGCTTGCGGCCTTGTGCAAAATATTTTCCTCTAGGCCTCTAGGTGGCCGATATTCAAATAGATTTAATAGATTCAGCAGTGAAAGTTTGATTCTAGATTCAAATAGATTTCTAAAATGACGTCTTGCATATGACTCATAGAAATAGTAGATAGACTAGCTAGAATCAAACTTTCACTGCTGAATCTATTAAAAGTTTTAATAGATTCTAAAATGACATCTTGCATATGACTCATAGAAAACTTATTATCTCTATCTATTCTTTTCTATCTATCTACTCTAAGTATTCTTAGAAACTTATCAAACTTGCTGAATCTATTAAAAGTTTTGAATCTTTAAGAATTAAAAGTTTTGAATCTATTAAAACTTTTAATAGATTCAGCAGTGAAAGTTTGCTTCTAGCTAGTCTATCTACTATTTCTACGAGTCATATGCAAGACCTCATTTTAGAAAAGACGCGCAGTGGCCGATATTATTGTCTATTTCTACCGATATTATATTCTTGCATATGACTCATAGAAATAGTACTACAATATTTTACTACAAAGACTCATAGAAATAGTAGATAGACTAGCTAGAATCAAACTTTCACTGTTTCTAGTGAAGGCTTGCGGCCTTGTTCAAAATATTTTCCTCTAGGCCTCTAGGTGGCTGATATTCAAATAGATTTAATAGATTCAGCAGTGAAAGTTTGATTCTAGCTAGTCTATCTACTATTTCTATGAGTCATATGCAAGTCCTTGTGCAAAATATTTTGATTCTAGCTAGTCTATCTACTATTTCTATGAGTTTTATTTGTCTATTCTAGCTAGTCTATCTACTATTTATGTTATGAATGAAATGAAAGGTCTTGCATACAAGAGTAGATAGATTTATTAAACGGAGTAGAAATGGAAATAGACAATAATATCGGCCATTGCGCGTCTTTTCTAAAATGACGTCTTGCATATGACTCATAGAAATAGTAGATAGACTAGCTAGAATAGACAAATAAAACTCATAGAAATAGTAGATAGACTAGCTAGAATCAAACTATCTACTATTCCGATATACAAGATATTATTGTCTATTAAATAGACAATAATATCGGCCACTGCGCGTCTTTTCTAAAATGACGTCTTGCATATGACTCATAGAAATAGTAGATAGACTAGCTAGAATCAAACTTTCTTGTATTCTAATTGATTTTAAAAACTTACTATTGATTCTAGACCAGCTAGAATCAATAGTAGATAGACTAGCTAGAATCAATTTTGTTTTATTGAAGTTTATTAACAATAATATAAAAACATAAACTTTCTACTTTCTAGGTGGCCGATATTCAAATAGATTTAATAGATATTCTAGAACTCTAGAATATAATATCTACTATTGATTCTAGCTGGTCTAGAATCAATAGTAAGTTTTTAAAATCAATTAGATGAAAAGATGAAAAGGATACAGCGAATGACGTCTTGCATATGACTCATAGAAATAGTAGATAGACTAGCTAGAATCAAACTTTCTCTGTTTCTAGTGAAGGCTTGCGGCCTTGTGCAAAATATTTTCCTCTAGGCCTCTAGGTGGCCGATATTCAAATAGATTTAATAGATTCAGCAGTGAAAGTTTGATTCTAGATTCAAATAGATTTCTAAAATGACGTCTTGCATATGACTCATAGAAATAGTAGATAGACTAGCTAGAATCAAACTTTCACTGCTGAATCTATTAAAAGTTTTAATAGATTCTAAAATGACGTCTTGCATATGACTCATAGAAAACTTATTATCTCTATCTATTCTATTCTATCTATCTACTCTAAGTATTCTTAGAAACTTATCAAACTTGCTGAATCTATTAAGAGTTTTGAATCTTTAAGAATTAAAAGTTTTGAATCTATTAAATCTTTTAATAGATTCAGCAGTGAAAGTTTGATTCTAGCTAGTCTATCTACTATTTCTATGAGTCATATGCAAGACGTCATTTTAGAAAAGACGAGCAGTGGCCGATATTATTGTCTATTTCTACCGATAATATATTCTTGCATATGACTCATAGAAATAGTACTACAATATTTTACTACAAAGACTAATAAAAATAGTAGATAGACTAGCTAGAATCAAACTTTCACTGTTTCTAGTGAAGGCTTGCGGCCTTGTGCAAAATATTTTCCTCTAGGCCTCTAGGTGGCCGATATTCAAATAGATTTAATAGATTCAGCAGTGAAAGTTTGATTCTAGCTAGTCTATCTACTATTTCTATGAGTCATATGCAATTCCTTGTGCAAAATATTTGGATTCTAGCTAGTCTATCTACTATTTCTATGAGTTTTATTTGTCTATTCTAGCTAGTCTATCTACTATTTATGTTATGAATGAAATGAAAGGTCTTGCACACAAGAGTAGATAGATTTATTAAACGGTGTAGAAATAGAAATAGACAATAATATCGGCCACTGCGTGTCTTTTCTAAAATGACGTCTTGCATATGACTCATAGAAATAGTAGATAGACTAGCTAGAATAGACAAATAAAACTCATAGAAATAGTAGATAGACTAGCTAGAATCAAACTATCTACTATTCCGATATACAAGATATTATTGTCTATTAAATTGACAATAGTATCGGCCACTGCGCGTCTTTTCTAAAATGACGTCTTGCATATGACTCATAGAAATAGTAGATAGACTAGCTAGAATCAAACTTTCTTGTATTCTAATTGATTTTAAAAACTTACTATTGATTCTAGACCAGCTAGAATCAATAGTAGATGGACTAGCTATAATCAATTTGGTTTTATTGAAGTTTATTAACAATAATATAAAAACATAAACTTTCTACTTTCTAGGTGGCCGATATTCAAATAGATTTAATAGATATTCTAGAACTCTAGAATATAATATCTACTATTGATTCTAGCTGGTCTAGAATCAATAGTAAGTTTTTAAAATCAATTAGATGAAAAGATGAAAAGGATACAGCGAATGACGTCTTGCATATGACTCATAGAAATAGTAGATAGACTAGCTAGAATCAAACTTTCTCTGTTTCTAGTGAAGGCTTGCGGCCTTGTGCAAAATATTTTCCTCTAGGCCTCTAGGTGGCCGATATTCAAATAGATTTAATAGATTCAGCAGTGAAAGTTTGATTCTAAATTCAAATAGATTTCTAAAATGACGTCTTGCATATGACTCATAGAAATAGTAGATAGACTAGCTAGAATCAAACTTTCACTGCTGAATCTATTAAAAGTTTTAATAGATTCTAAAATGACGTTTTGCATATGACTCATAGAAAACTTATTATCTCTATCTATTCTATTCTATCTATCTACTCTAAGTATTCTTAGAAACTTATCAAACTTGCTGAATCTATTAAAAGTTTTGAATCTTTAAGAATTAAAAGTTTTGAATCTATTAAAACTTTTAATAGATTCAGCAGTGAAAGTTTGATTCTAGCTAGTCTATCTACTATTTCTATGAGTCATATGCAAGATGTCATTTTAGAAAAGACGCGCAGTGGCTGATATTATTGTCTATTTCTACCGATATTATATTCTTGCATATGACTCATAGAAATAGTACTACAATATTTTACTACAAAGACTCATAGAAATAGTAGATAGACTAGCTAGAATCAAACTTTCACTGTTTCTAGTGAAGGCTTGCGGCCTTGTGCAAAATATTTTCCTCTAGGCCTCTAGGTGGCCGATATTCAAATAGATTTAATAGATTCAGCAGTGAAAGTTTGATTCTAGCTAGTCAATCTACTATTTCTATGAGTCATATGCAAGTCCTTGTGCAAAATATTTTGATTCTAGCTAGTATATCTACTATTTCTATGAGTTTTATTTGTCTATTCTAGCTAGTCTATCTACTATTTATGTTATGAATGAAATGAAAGGTCTTGCATACAAGAGTAGATAGATTTATTAAACGGAGAAGAAATAGAAATAGACAATAATATCGGCCACTGCGCGTCTTTTCTAAAATGACGTCTTGCATATGACTCATAGAAATAGTAGATAGACTAGCTAGAATAGACAAATAAAACTCATAGAAATAGTAGATAGACTAGCTAGAATCAAACTATCTACTATTCCGATATACAAGATATTATTGTCTATTAAATAGACAATAATATCGGCCACTGCGCGTCTTTTCTAAAATGACGCCTTGCATATGACTCATAGAAATAGTAGATAGACTAGCTAGAATCAAACTTTCTTGTATTCTAATTGATTTTAAAAACTTACTATTGATTCTAGACCAGCTAGAATCAATAGTAGATAGACTAGCTAGAATCAATATTGTTTTATTGAAGTTTATTAACAATAATATAAAAACATAAACTTTCTACTTTCTAGGTGGCCGATATTCAAATAGATTTAATAGATATTCTAGAACTCTAGAATATAATATCTACTATTGATTCTAGCTGGTCTAGAATCAATAGTAAGTTTTTAAAATCAATTAGATGAAAAGATGAAAAGGATACAGCGAATGACGTCTTGCATATTACTCATAGAAATAGTAGATAGACTAGCTAGAATCAAACTTTCTCTGTTTCTAGTGAAGGCTTGCGGCCTTGTGCAAAATATTTTCCTCTAGGCCTCTAGGTGGCCGATATTCAAATAGATTTAATAGATTCAGCAGTGAAAGTTTGATTCTAGATTCAAATAGATTTCTAAAATGACGTCTTGCATATGACTCATAGAAATAGTTGATAGACTAGCTAGAATCAAACTTTCACTGCTGAATCTATTAAAAGTTTTAATAGATTCTAAAATGACGTCTTGCATATGACTCATAGAAAACTTATTATCTCTATCTATTCTATTCTATCTATCTACTCTAAGTATTCTTAGAAACTTATCAAACTTGCTGAATATATTAAAAGTTTTGAATCTTTAAAAAAATTTGATAGTCATATGCATGACGTCTTGCATATGACTAGATATGCATAGAAATAGTAGATAGACTAGCTAGAATAGACAAATAAAACTCATAGAAATAGTAGATAGACTAGCTAGAATCAAACTATCTACTATTCCGATATACAAGATATTATTGTCTATTAAATAGACAATAATATCGGCCACTGCGCGTCTTTTCTAAAATGACGTCTTGCATATGACTCATAGAAATAGTATATAGACTAGCTAGAATCAAACTTTCTTGTATTCTAATTGATTTTAAAAACTTACTATTGATTCTAGACCAGCTAGAATCAATAGTAGATAGACTAGCTAGAATCAATTTTGTTTTATTGAAGTTTATTAACAATAATATAAAAACATAAACTTTCTACTTTCTAGGTGGCCGATATTCAAATAGATTTAATAGATATTTTAGAACTCTAGAATATAATATCTACTATTGATTCTAGCTGGTCTAGAATCAAAAGTAAGTTTTTAAAATCAATTAGATGAAAAGATGAAAAGGATACAGCGAATGACGTCTTGCATATGACTCATAGAAATAGTAGATAGACTAGCTAGAATCAAACTTTCTCTGTTTCTAGTGAAGGCTTGTGGCCTTGTGCAAAATATTTTTCTCTAGGCCTCTAGGTGGCCGATATTCAAATAGATTTAATAGATTCAGCAGTGAAAGTTTGATTTTAGATTCAAATAGATTTCTAAAATGACGTCTTGCATATGACTCATAGAAATAGTAGATAGACTAGCTAGAATCAAACTTTCACTGCTGAATCTATTAAAAGTTTTAATAGATTCTAAAATGACGTCTTGCATATGACTCATAGAAAACTTATTATCTCTATCTATTCTATTCTATCTATCTACTCTAAGTATTCTTAGAAACTTATCAAACTTGCTGAATCTATTAAAAGTTTTGAATCTTTAAGAATTAAAAGTTTTAAATCTATTAAAACTTTTAATAGATTCAGCAGTGAAAGTTTGATTCTAGCTAGTCTATCTACTATTTCTATGAGTCATATGCAAGACGTCATTTTAGAAAAGACGCGCAGTGGCCGATATTATTGTCTATTTCTACCGATATTATATTCTTGCATATGACTCATAGAAATAGTACTACAATATTTTACTACAAAGACTCATAGAAATAGTAGATAGACTAGCTAGAATCAAACTTTCACTGTTTCTAGTGAAGGCTTGCGGCCTTGTGCAAAATATTTTCCTCTAGGCCTCTAGGTGGCTGATATTCAAATAGATTTAATAGATTCAGCAGTGAAAGTTTGATTCTAGCTAGTCTATCTACTATTTCTATGAGTCATATGCAAGTCCTTGTGCAAAATATTTTGATTCTAGCTAGTCTATCTACTATTTCTATGAGTTTTATTTGTCTATTCTAGCTAGTCTATCTACTATTTATGTTATGAATGAAATGAAAGGTCTTGCATACAAGACTAGATAGATTTATTAAACGGAGTAGAAATAGAAATAGACAATAATATCGGCCACTGCGCGTCTTTTCTAAAATGACGTCTTGCATATGACTCATAGAAATAGTAGATAGACTAGCTAGAATAGACAAATAAAACTCATAGAAATACCAGATAGACTAGCTAGAATCAAACTATGTACTATTCCGATATACAAGATATTATTGTCTATTAAATAGACAATAATATCGGCCACTGCGCGTCTTTTCTAAAATGACGTCTTGCATATGACTCATAGAAATAGTAGATAGACTAGCTAGAATCAAACTTTCTTGTATTCTAATTGATTTTAAAAACTTACTATTGATTCTAGACCAGTTAGAATCAATAGTAGATAGACTAGCTAGAATCAATTTTGTTTTATTGAAGTTTATTAACAATAATATAAAAACATAAACTTTCTACTTTCTAGGTGGCCGATATTCAAATAGATTTAATAGATATTCTAGAACTCTAGAATATAATATCTACTATTGATTCTAGCTGGTCTAGAATCAATAGTAAGTTTTTAAAATCAATTAGATGAAAAGATGAAAAGGATACAGCGAATGACGTCTTGCATATGACTCATAGAAATAGTAGATAGACTAGCTAGAATCAAACTTTCTCTGTTTCTAGTGAAGGCTTGCGGCCTTGTGCAAAATATTTTCCTCTAGGCCTCTAGTTGGCCGATATTCAAATAGATTTAATAGATTCAGCAGTGAAAGTTTGATTCTAGATTCAAATAGATTTCTAAAATGACGTCTTGCATATGACTCATAGAAATAGTAGATAGACTAGCTAGAATCAAACTTTCACTGCTGAATCTATTAAAAGTTTTAATAGATTCTAAAATGACGTCTTGCATATGACTCATAGAAAACTTATTATCTCTATCTATTCTATTCTATCTATCTACTCTAAGTATTCTTAGAAACTTATCAAACTTGCTGAATCTATTAAAAGTTTCGAATCTTTAAGAATTAAAAGTTTTGAATCTATTAAAACTTTTAATAGATTCAGCAGTGAAAGTTTGATTCTAGCTAGTCTATCTACTATTTCTATGAGTCATATGCAAGACGTCATTTTAGAAAAGACGCGCAGTGGCCGATATTATTGTCTATTTCTACCGATATTATATTCTTGCATATGACTCATAGAAATAGTACTACAATATTTTATTACAAAGACTCATAGAAATAGTATATAGACTAGCTAGAATCAAACTTTCACTGTTTCTAGTGAAGGCTTGCGGCCTTGTGCAAAATATTTTCCTCTAGGCCTCTAGGTGGCCGATATTCAAATAGATTTAATAGATTCAGCAGTGAAAGTTTGATTCTAGCTAGTCTATCTACTATTTCTT